>NC_083616.1:27980365-28085365 GCF_963584025.1 Labrus mixtus
GTCCCCCGCCCCTCCTGTCTCCACGCGTCCCCCGTCCCCCGCCCCTCCTGTCTCCACGCGTCCTTTTTCACTCTCAGGTTTCTGTGAGGCAGAGTCAGCAGCAGACGAGTTCTAATAAGATCTGAAAACCAATTTCAAGTGACGATTGTCTCAAATTGATTTGGTTCGATCCGTTTGTCTTTTTAGACCATAGAAAGTATTTTGTTTGGTTTAAAAAGTCTCTTGGTTCTCCCTCAGTTATAGACAAAGCGCTCCGAGTGGGCGGGGCCGTCTCTCTCCCCCCTCGTGATGGGAGGGCTAACGGTTGGAAAGGGAGGAGCTCACTCGATTAAAATATGTGTGAAACATGTTCGAGTCTCTGAGTGAAACATAAACAAGCTGTAGGATATGCCGTCCACATGAACACAGAGCGGAGAAAAACAAATCCAGGGGGGGTTTGACTTTGCTCACTTTTTACTCCACAATAAATGTGCAAAGGGTATATTTGATTTTTGTTATTTTAATATCCAGAATGTCGCAGATTATGCTTTTAAGACGTGCTCATGGAAGTGAGGAAAGCTTACCAGTTTAACTTTGAAAATGCTGTTCATTACATGAGCTCTTATTTCCTTCATTTCCTGAGTTGAGACAGTCGGCAGCAGCTGACAGCAGAGGTCGAGTCAGCTGTTTTTTTTTCTATTAATAATCATTTTAGAGGGAGAGACAGCTGCTCTCACTGCTCTCTAGTGTCCTCTGTGCTGCATTCAAGGACACTTTGTGTATCATGTGACCTTTGTGCTGGGTTCACTGACCCTCTGACCACTCCTATAAAACTGTCCTCCATGCTGCATTCAAGGACATCCTTACAATCTGCCCTAGAACTGTCCCTTGTGCTGCGTTCAAGGACACTTTGTCAGAAGCTTTAAAACTGACCCTTGTGCTGCGTTCACTAACCCTCTGACAACGCCTAAAAAACGTTCCTCTTCTTACAATCTGCTCTAGAACGGTCTCTTGTGCTGCATTCAAGTACACTATCACAACTGTTGAAAAACTGTCCCCCCCTGTGCTGCATTCAAGGGCCCCATGAAATCTGCTCTCACACTGTCCACTGTGCTATGTTCAGGGACACTCAAACTACCCACTGCTATGCTAAAACTGTCCCCTGTGCTGCGTTCAAATGCACTCTGATAGCAGTAAGACACTGAATTTTGCTTTAACTGACCTCGTGTCTGATAGGGCTGACGGTGCCGCTTCGGCCAATCCCAGCAGAGGACCGCCTCCAAGAGCGCAGCCTCCATCTGTTCCCCGGGGCAACGGAAACGACTATGTCAGAGACGGGGTGAGTTTACACTATAGACTGTGTGTGTGTGTGTGTGTGTGTGTGTGTGTGTGTGTGTGTGTGTGTGTGTGTGTGTGTGTGTGTGTGTGTGTGTGAACTAATCAGTATTAATAAGTCGTTACATCTTCTGCTCTCTCTCCGTTTGAAGAACCACACTCAGCTCCTGCCACCACAGGAGGTAAAAAAAACACCTTTAATACTCGCTCTGTGAGAACACTCCTGTCACCTGCTCTACTAAAATCATCTTTAATAATACTACTGCAACTTTACTAAATACTGTGTCATCATACTGCTGCTGCTCTCTTCTGTGAAGTTTCTTTTTTTACACTTGATCAGTTTTTTAAACGGTTTTAAAACTATTCAGTTACTCATCGTGAGGAAAAGACTTCACGTCTTTGAGTAGCACTGATTATAAATCATCAGTTTGTGTTACATTAATAATGATCGTTAACAAAGAGAGTCTCATTACGGTGAGTTAAAGTTACACTATGGTTTGAAACAGTCCATCATACATGTAGATACAATAAAGAGAAGTATAAAGTGACAGATGAAGAAGTGACGACACTTTTTATTTGTGTTTATTTATGTGTGTTTATTAATGTTTGTTTATTTATGTGTGTTTATTTGTGTGTGTTTATTTATGTGTGTTTATTTGTGTGTGTTTATTTGTGTTTGTTTATTTATGTGTGTTTATTTGTGTGTGTTTATTTATGTGTGTTTATTTGTGTGTGTTTATTTGTGTTTGTTTATTTATGTGTGTTTATTTGTGTGTGTTTATTTGTGTGTGTTTATTTATGTTTGTTTATTTATGTGTGTTTATTTGTGTGTGTTTATTTATGTTTGTTTATTTATGTGTGTTTATTTGTGTGTGTTTATTTATGTGTGTTTATTTATGTGTGTTTATTTGTGTGTGTTTATTTATGTTTGTTTATTTATGTGTGTTTATTTATGTGTGTTTATTTATGTGTGTTTATTTGTGTGTGTTTATTAATGTTTGTTTATTTGTGTGTGTTTATTAATGTTTGTTTATTTATGTGTGTTTATTTGTGTGTGTTTATTTATGTGTGTTTTCAGGTGGTGGAGACCAGCAGGACCGCTCCGTCCTACTCTTTGAGGCCTCCTCCTCCTCCAGTGTAAGAACCTCCAGAATTCCTACTCATTGTTACTTTATCAGGTGTTTTAATGTAGAGGAGACATTGGGGTTCATTGTTCACTTTTCTTTTTCTTTCAGAAAACCGAAACCTTCTGCTGCAGCCCAGCCTCTGGTGCCTCAAAGACCCGCCCCTGCTCCACCTGTTTAACCGATGTGAGGGCCCCGCCCACCCACCACACCTGGGTGACATCCCCCCTCCCCCCCTCCTCTTCCTCCTATTCTTCTCTTTTTACTCCACCTCAGTACCTACTCACTCAGTGCTGGTTATCTAGAATGAGCCAGGACATAATTCCTGGAGCCAAGACTGCCGGTCTAAGATCCGGACAACGCCACTGGACTGGGAAATCTACCCAAACAAACAGGAACACTGCGGCACTGAACTGAAGCAGCAACTGTTCTCTGCAGTCTGTCCTTTTTTTCTTTCTTTATTTGAAGTGCAAATCTCTGCGTCTACAGGTGACACAGTGACTATCTGTCACCAAACCAGCCAATCATATTTACAGAAGACATATTTACAGTGACGCCCAAACGCAAAGAATGAATCAGCCTCAGACATGTTTTTATCTCTGCTCTGAAAAGATGTTTAATTTCACTCCCCCGTCCTCTTAATCAAAATACGACCAAGCCATTTATCTCACTGGCTCACCTGTGGGGGCAAACAGGAGTTAAAGGTGCACAGCCATAACTAACGCTGGTTAGCTGCAACTTTCCCAAAATAACATTTTACTGTAAATGATCCACTATTGCTAGTTTGCTAACCAATAAGATTTTGTCAATGGAAACGTAAACATGTCTCAAGGTAGCCAAATGCCTGGTCATCTAATTAGTGACGCGCATGAATGGATGAACGAGATTCCCACTGTCCCTACCTACAGCCACAGCCAAGAGAAGAGCCCTGAGGTGGCTCTCGCTTCTGTTGTAATGCGCTCGGCCCAGCCCGGGCGTGACCCGCTCCGGGGACAGTGGCAGGTGGGGAGTTTGACTGGGGCGGTACACCCGTCAAAGGGTAACGCAGGTGTCCCAAGGCGAGCTCAGGGAGGACAGAAACCTCCCATGGAGCAGAAGGGCAAAAGCTCGCTTGATCTTGATTTTCAGTATGAATACAGACCGTGAAAGCGAGGCCTCGCGATCCTTCTGACTTTTTGGGTTTTAAGCAGGAGGTGTCAGAAAAAGTTACCACAGGGATAACTGGCTGTGGCGTTCATAGTGACGTCACTTTTGATCCTTCGATGTCGGCTCTTCCTGTCATTGTGAACCAGAATTCACCAAGCGTTGGATCGTTCACCCACTGATAGGGAACGTGAGCTGGGCTAAAATCCAGCTGAAAGGAGTAAGGAGCTTCACTCTGATTGGCTGGTTTTAGGACAGAGGTCACTGGAGGCGGGGCTTACACACCTGTTTCTTACTTTCTTTCTTTCTGTCTCTGAATGAAAGCACTGGTGCCGTCTGATTGCACTTTCTTCTGCTCAGCACTGTCATAGGAATGTAACGCACCCCGGCTGCTGTGTGCGGTGCGCTTGATCTCCATCACCTTGTTCGCCCCGGCACTCTCTCTCTCTCTCTCTCTCTCTCTTTTTCTGCAGAATTGTAAAAACACAGTATGCAACAACGTGTGAGTGCAGAACTCTCTCTCCTCTGGATCTGGATCTGTGGTACTTTGATGCTTTTGGCTCTGCTGGCTGATGTCTCTGCAGGGAATGAACGCGCTCATCTCTTATTTTTTTACCACAAAGAAACTCTCCCCTGAGAGACTTCAACACTGTTAAACCTTAATGATGTATCACCGGCCCACAGCTTCATTAGAAGGTTGGTAAGAGGCCTTATGGGAAATATAGGAAATCAACTCAAGTAGGTCTGAGTTGCTGTTTTGCAGGTTTTGGTCGGCCTCTTTGCCACCAGGCTGTACGGAAATCTCCTGGGTACTTATGGGAGGTTGGGCGTTAAATGATGTTTAAACTGCTGCTGTTACAGTGTTGAAGTGACTAAAGGTGGAAATGATCCGTTCAACTCTCAGCTACATGGAACATCTGCTCTAAAGTCCTGAAAGCGTCCAGACTCTCTGCACACCAACGTGACCTGAATGTGAGAAACTGAACAAACTTCTCTAAACATGCACGAACATAGGATAGTACTTTATTGATCCCCAGAGGGGAAATTCGGGCGTTGCAGCAGCACAGACAAGTAAGGTGACATTCAGGACGTTAAACTTCTCTCTTTGCTTGGCAACCAGCATCAAAGTCACTCGACACCAGGAGTGATCCAGGGATTTTTACTCACCAAGAAAACCAAATGTTTCTGTTGGACTGGCTTCTTCTGCTGTTCACGGACTGTTAGCATTGCTAGCATTTTTAGCCAGTGAACAGCACCCTGCAGTTATTGAACCTGGATGCACTGCGTGTGAGAGGAGAACATCATGTTTTTGTTTTTTTATCTCCTTTAGTATATTTTAAATTAGAGGTGTGGGGTGTTTTTTGCACAGAAATCATTGAACATGAGGAATCGACTGAGGATTTAAAGTATCTTATAGGGCTAACTCTGTGCCATTTGATCATTTTCATGCCAAAAATTATAAATCAGTGTTTCCCCAACATTGTTATTCTTTAAAGGAAAAAAAAAACTCTGGAGGACAGACTGTTCGGTCTGATGTTATTTAGAGACTGAGAGCAGCTGGGGCCGGAGCTCACAAGACATCTGACACAAGACTGACAAGAGCATCGAGTTACAGTCAGCCAAAGGTTTCTGCTGCTGCTGACGTTAAAGTCTGAATAAGTCTGGGGAAATTCCACATTTTTCTTAAAAATCAACGAATCCCATGTGCAGATCAAACTAACACTGCTGTGGGTATTAAAGCTGAGAGCCACAGACGAGCGGTCAGACACCATTGAAAGGCGAGAAGTTGTCAGAATTTGTGATACTCTGATATTTCTGATGTCTTTAAACGATACAATCTCAGTTATTTTAATGATTGATTTTATCAAAATGGACAGAAGCTTAAAAAATATACATATTTCATTGGACAGGTGCACAAAGGAGAGGAATCAATCCATTGAAAATTGCAGGAAACCTCTTGAACTCTGCCTAATCTAGACATTGTGCAGGAGGTTAGCTGTGATTTTTGATTACTTAAAACAAGAAATTAACCACTATTTGGTGAGTAGGACTTCTATTTTTGTTGCCGTGGTATCAAATCCTGGTATCATGACAACACTACTCACATATTCAACCTATAATTCAGTGGACTCCTTCTCTCAGGCAGGATCCAAAGAAAGTTCGGAGCACACAAATCACCACATGCAAATTTTATTTGGCGCAAATTTCTTTGCACCGTAATACATTTGCCTCTCTGCTCCAGGACTTTCTTTGGCTCCTGCGCGTGTGAAGGAGTCCACTGAATTATATTTAAAACGTCTAAGGTCGTTCTCTTTAGAGCACCGACCTCCATTTGTGGAGCAGCTGAAGCGCAGGAGTTTCCTTCTACATTACTCACACGATGTTGTTTGGGTCTGCACATAAGATTAGTTTTTAACAATATATAAAATAATGCCAGACTGCTCCTTTACACTGTCTTGTTTGTATTCAGCTAATGGTTTGAAGGTGGAAGATAACTTGTGAGGAAACCGACTCCACAGCAGAGATGCCCTGAGTTCAGTCTGTCAGGCAGGAGGCTGCAAACTGCAGGTAGATAAGGAAGTACAACATGGATGTATTATTAAGATCTGGATATGACACAAACGATCAGGTTTGCTTTAACGGGGCACTCTGGCTTCGGGTACGTCTTGCTCTCGATTAGTGAGGTCTTGACTACAACACTACATCCATGTTGTGAAAACAGCCTGAGAGGTCAAACTCAGGGCAGGAAAGTCTCATAATCAAAAGGAAACCTCCAGATTGCAGATATATTTATGCTCAACCTGTGTGTACTGTATGTGTGTACCACGGCGTGTCTGATTGATAGACAGGCGTCGCCATGGTTACACAGAGAATCTCATCACCTTTTTCTATTTTAATAAATGATTTTATATAGGATTTTTGTTTTATCTTTTTTTTTTGCAAATGTAAACATGTTATCTGTGGTAACGCAAAAAACCTTTCAACAGAATTTAATTATTAAATATTGCTGTGTCATGTGAAACCTCGTACGGCTGATTCATTCTTTGATGAAGAGACTTTGACCTTTTACTGCACTACATATATCTGACCGCTTTAGTTACTCAAGAATTCAGACTCAACCTCGGGCTTTAGCGGATCCCAGCTGTCATTGGGCAAGAGGCGGGGTACCAGTCAATCACAGGGCTGACATATAGAGACAGACAACCAGCCACACTCACATTCACACGGGCAATTTAGAGACACCAATTAACCTTAAAAGCATGTCTGTGGACTGTGGGAGGAAGCCGGAGTACCTGGAGAAGACCCACGCATGCACAGGGAGAACATGCAAACTCCACACAGAAAGGCTCCTGTCTGAGGTGGAACCAGGAACCTCCTACTTCTCCATGTAAAAAACACAACCCCATTTCCCCCAATATCACAGAAATGTCCCTGTGTTACGTGCCGTAGTTTTGTGTGTTCTCTCTCTCTCCTGTGTGTGTGCTCCCCAGGTGTTGCTCAGCCTCAGCGTGCCCAGCCACACCTGTGGCTAATTACTAATCAGGGGCAAACTATAAAGAGCAGGAGAGGAGGCTGCCAGTTGCCAGTGGGTTGTTGGACTGCGTGTGTCTTTGACAAGAATAAAGGCCTTATTGTTCATATCTTGAGTGTTAGTTTTGAATTGGCTTCTCTTTTGTTTTGTGTTTTTTAGAAGAAGCTTGTTTTGTGTTGCACATTTTGATTTAGTTTGTTAATAAATCATTTTAAACTTTGCTTATATTTAGTTCCTATTTCTTTTCCTTGGGTTTTAATTTATTGTTACTCCCCTCATCCCCTAGCCATCTTGGGGAACGTAACACCCTGCCCTCAGATTGAGTAAGAAAGTCATTTTTTCCCAAACCTTTAGTTTCAGTCACAATGACTTATCCAGTCAGTCTTGGAGGTTTGAACTTTAATTTTCGTGTTGCTGCTTATTAGCTGGCTGCTCACAGAATCTTTATTAGATATTTATCCTGAACAAAGAGTGAGCTGCAATGTTGCCTAGCTACATAGTTGAGAAAGAAAAATCACTCACAACAAAAATGTTTTGCATTGCATGTTTCACCTCCTGCAAGGCTGAATTACTCTGTGTTTCCAGAAGGTGTGGAAATGGTCTGTGTTAATGCCATGATCACAAAAACTATGATGTGCTAATTTAACTCTGATATGATACAAATAAAGAGACTATCTTTTGCGCAGAAGATAATAACTTGGGACTTCAGGGGCTCCTACAAATAGGATAATGATGTGATGAAAAGAAAGTAGGCCTATACAGTTTACACCCCCCCCCCCTTTCTGAGCTTTCTGTTCTGACTAAAGCACATTCCAAATATATTACGATGTCTGTTTTCCCTAAAGTGAAAGAAACCCATTTTAAAAATAATTCACCAGATTTATCCAACTGCTGCATTTCTCAAAAAAAGGCTCAATTTTGATGTGAACCCTTGTGCTTTCTGTGGTGAATCTGAAGAGACTTGTTTGTATTCTGTCCTGTGTCTCAAAGATTTTGGGTCAACATTAGAGTTGGTTGTCGCTAAAAATTAATGATATTCCATCTTTTGATACTTATAGTATTCTCTGTTTTATGGATAATTTAAACCCTTCAATTACTGACATGGTAAATGTTATTTTACTCATGAGTAAATATCATATTCACTGTAGTAAGTGGAGAAACAGCAAACCCTCCTTTGACTGGTTTATAAATGATTTCAAATATTTTTTCTTATCTCTGAAAAAAATGAAATCTAGCAGGATTTTTAGAAAGATAAGTGCTGACTGATCGAAATTCTTGTTATGATTTCTGGCCCTTGTTGAATTTTTTTTGTCCTTGCTCCAGATTGTTGTCTGCCTGATGTTTACTTTTGGAAAAGTTTTATTTTTTTTATTTTTATATATATATATATATATATATATATATATATATATATAATCCCCCCTAGTCTTGATTTATGTTTGAATTAACTTTTTCCTGTGTAAAAAAAAACCCTCATGTTCTTTGCGTCATGACGTCGCTGCTGCGTCACTTCCACCCAGGCCTCACGTCCACGCTCCGCACCCCGAGCTGTCATCGTTTTACCGGGAGAGGCGAAGGGCATCCTGGATACCCGGCCGAGAGGGGAGCCGCTGCAACTCGTTTATCGAGGTCAGTAACCAGGACTTTATTATCTCATAGCATCTGAATGTCAACAGAGAACATGTTTGATGTGCTGTTTATCACGTAGGCTCAACCACAGCTTCAGATTTAAGAGAAGAAAAATCAGTGTTGAGGAATTTTTGAGAGACAAAACCTGTTAGCATGTTAGCTTCGTGCTAACTGACAAACAGCCAGGAGACCAACGGTCATCTGTCAGAGCGAAATGATGCTTTACTCAATATAAGACATAAACATGGTGTTAAAATTTAAACTGGTGTTTGAGTTAACTCAATAAGCAGTCATATAGCTGCTGGCAAAACGCGCTAATGGTCACTAATAAGAGTCAGATGTAGAAGCTAACCGGCTAATTACATAACTGCTTAGCAATTAGCTAACTATATTTGCAGTTGGTGCAGGGTGAGCTTTCACAATCTGAGGCGCTTTTGTTTGTTTTAGAACATTTTAAACATTTACAGAACGGCATTTTACTATGTTTTGATTAAGCAGCTAGTACATTTCAGGAACTCAGGACTCGTGAAAGGACAAAGTGACGGACATGTAGCGTAGCCAATGACAAAGCTTTGGAGTCCTATGTCCGGGCGGGGTTTCCCTCGGAGAGCCAATCAGGAGGCTGATCGAGCAGGTGGTGGGCGTGTTCAGGCCGGGGTGCGGGAAGGAGTATGGCAGGCAGGGAGTGGGGACCCAACAAGGTCAAAACACAGACGCAGAAGCTCCAGCTGAGACAGAACAAGAAGTCCAAGCAGACTGGAAATAACTTTTTTTAAATTTTTGATATTTAACTAAAAATATTCTGAAATTCTTTTCTAAACTTTTTTTTTATTTTTTTTTTTACATTCTTTATTTATTAAATTTCGTGTACACTGTTATTTAAAGTCATGCTTCTCACACATATAGGCCAGAATAACACACATGCACAAACAGGACCTGTGCACAGGCATTGATGAAGAGATGTCAGAGTTGGGCTGCTTCACAGGGAACGCACCAGAGCTGTTTGGGGTTCGGTGCCTTGCTCAAGGGCACCTAGGCAGTACTCAGGAAATCACTTTGCACCTCTTCAGTTACCAGACTAACTTCCTACTTGTCCCGCACGGTGACCCTCTGGTTGCCAACAGATCCTACAGACTGAGCTACTGCTGTCACGCCATATCAGAATTGAACTCCAATATGTTGCAAATACCAATACCATACCAAACATTGCAGGCAACTCATGCACACTGTCTAAATTGCACAAAAACATTGGCAACAATTAGTTTTCTTGCTATTTCAATGCACTCATTCCTCTCCTACGCACATGTCTTGTGTAGTTATTTTTAAGTACTTCCCGTCATTAGAATAACAAGGATCGTTTTAAAGCAGCATTGACATTTTGACAGCCTTACCCCTTAATGTGTTTCCTGCGTTAGTCTCTTTGAGGTACAGATAGAGTGTAAATCTGACAATACATTGAAAAGGGAGAAACAGTTGGCAGGTTCTCTGTTTGAACAAGCTGTAGCTAAAATATCAGTCATTCTACCTTGTAATGTGTATTGTCATTAGTACTAATTCTGGATATTTATATTCATGGACAAGAGAAAGTATAAACCATTGCCATATAACAAATAAAATACTTTGATCGCCCACTGATCACTGGAGGAAAATAGATTGCGTGTGTTCCCCTTTCTCTGCATGTTCTCTGTTATAGTCATCTACTAATAAACTAACATCACAAGCCTTGTATCACGCACAGTCATCAAATGCAAAGTCATTTGCCAAACCAGAATATCTCATAAAATATTGACATGATGTGTTTTTTGTAAAAGCCTAGCAGCGTTACGATTTTCCCAACCTATGTTAGATCACAAAAGTTTCATGCTAACTCCATTAGAAAAAAAAACAAAAAAAAAAACACAAGCTCTCTAAGAGGTTTTACTTGTCATGCACACAGAATCTACAAACAAATCTGATCAACCTGAAGTATCTGAAAGCAGCAGTAAAGTTAATCCAGACAGTTCCTGGAGAAAGCTGCTGTGTGTCTCCATGTTGATGTTATGAACCCACACAGCAGTGTTATCTGACTTATCTATAAGGGCTAATGTTAGTGATTTACCATAGAGAAGAAACACAAATGGTCCCAGGCTGTCTTAACTCTAGAAAAAGAAATAGCTTCACCTTTGGTCTTATAGCACTGTGAAGGTCAATTTGCATTATATTTGTTCCCTTGCTCTTTTTTTTCTGTAACATTTGTCTTTCTCTGGCAGCGTTTTGTTTTAAGCCTCTGTGTTGTAATACCAGCACTTATCCAGGGTTTTTCTCTGCACATGAATGAAGAGTGAAAAGTTCATGTTTATTATGATCTTGTTAAGGTTCAAGGTTCTTGGTGTTAGAAACGTGAACACACCAACCTTCATTCAAGCTCTAACACTGTGTCTCTCCCCCTCCCCTCTCAGTGGACAAATAAACCAGTGGACAGTGGATGTTTGATTCCTCCCTCTCTGATCTGGGACTGACCCTGCTGGAGTGATTTTTTTTAAAATCTGTTCTTCATTCTGAGGTTGAGGACGTCCGGCCCGTCGGCCTGACCACCGCCACCGTGTGTGTGACATTTTAAGGACTGCTAATGCATCGTTTAAGGACTTGTGCGGCGCGATTGCGTCCGCTAACTGCCTCACAGGCGGCTCAGACTGTCGGCCAGCAACGGCCAATCACAGTCGCCTCCACAGGTGGCACAAGGACGTTTCAGCCAATCAGGTGCTACACTGCACCTGTGGCCTCTGAGCCGTTCCTGAACGGGACGAGCTCTAACTACGTGGAGGAGATGTACTACGCTTGGTTGGAGGACCCCAAGAGTGTTCACAAGGTAAGCAGCAGTGGCAGCCCCCTGCTGGTCGGAAGGGGCAGTGCAAGTCTGGAGAACTTAAAGGAGATTTATTATGGTGATAAGGCATGGCGACCTTTTAAATGACAACCACGGTAACCTGAAAAATATCTTGTTCTGCATTTGGAATTGCTCAAAGACAGAAAGGAGGCAGCTGTTCTTCTCTTGTTCTTCTTCCTTTTATATGGGTGATTTAAAGTTTGAAATCGCATCTAATCCATACGGCATTTACAGTGAATGATGACTGCACCTTGTTAACCAAGCTAGCACTAGCATTAGTTTGCGACTCAGTGTTTGCTAACCTCCCCAGCTCCACCATCTTGTTCAAATATGGTCACTAATGACTCAAAAAAAAACATGGCAATGGCCAAAGTCATGAACTGTAAACTACTTTAAACCGCTGTCGAAAAACCAATGTGTGATCACACATGGTCACAGTTATGATGTACATCTGCTTTTCAGAAGTACAAAAAATACTTTCAGGGATTTATCTGCATTAGATTATTCTCTATCCTAAGATTCCAACAGCCTTAGGAAAATGTCTCCCCTTTTTAAATATAAAAAAAGCTTTAAAAAAAAAAACGTAAAATTGTATTCAACTTAAATATGTCAGGTGGACAAAACATATCGAAGAGAAGCACAGTATGTAATGCAAACATACTTGCAGGTTAAAGTAGAGTGACAAATGAATATCAGATCATTGTACCTGGGCTTTCATGCCTGGTTTGATAAAGATTTATTTTTGGGCTTGTTGTGCCTTTATTGTAGAGATAGGATAGAGTAGGAAATCAGGGAGAGAGAGAGAGGAGAACGACATGCGGGAAAGGAGCCACAGGCCTGGATTCAAACCTGGGTCGCCCGCTTGGAAGACAATAGCCTCCATACATGGGGCGCATGCAATAACCACTGCGCCACCAGCGACCACAATTGATCACAATTGATCAGACATTTTTTGTGAAACTGCATCCGTGAAGGTGACACACTGCACAGCTGGTGAGAGGTAGCGCCCCCGTCAGGCCTAATGAAACTGGTGGTGTTTCAGTGATCTCTCCACAGGGACGCCAACAACACATTTTAACTTGGTGCTAAAGGACAGTCAGGCTAATTTTAGCTTCCTGAGGCTCTGTCACATGACGAAGCAGTTTTAGCGTCCAACGTAAGAGGTCAGACTGTGGCAGGCAAGAGTCATGTGATAACCTTTCAACCAGGTGGATGTTGGGGTTGTTTTTTAAAAGTGTTAGGAAGCAACATCTATTAATCCATCCTAATCCTCGACAAGAACAGAAATGTGTTTGTTTTTATTAGTGAGACAATTGTTATTGAAGTCCCCAAGCTTCCTACAAAACTGTAGAAAAGAGGATATGTTCTGCGAAACATGCAACTTAAGCTAATTTCCCAAGAGCGAAGTTGAAAAAACTTAATTGAATTGTAAAAAAATCTTTTGATTCAAAACATGTCTGGAGTGTAGCTAAGCTTTACAACAGAAACTCTTATTAAGATTTGTTGTGTTTTGTTATCCTCTCTTTAGGACTAATAGATATGAAGAATCTTTATAATTGTTCTTATTTTGAGTTTATAATCTGCATCATTTGTTGGTATATTTGTCATCCTCTGTAGCTTTAACTGAGATGTGAACATTGAGGGTAACACACACACACACACACAGTCAATCGTGTGTGTGTGTGTGTGTGTGTGTGTGTGTGTGTGTGTGTGTGTGTGTGTGTGTGTGTGTGTGTGTGTGTGTGTGTGTGTGTGTGTGTGTGTGTGTGTGTGTGTGTGTGTGTGTGTGTGTGTGTGTGTGTGTGTGTGTGTGTGTGTGTGTGTGTGTGTGTGTGTGTGTGTGTGTGTGTGTGTGTGTGTGTGTGTGTGTGTGTGTGTGTGTGTGTGTGTGTGTGTGTGTGAGTGAGATGTTATGTAAAGTTGGGCAGTGTGACCTTGCTGCTTTGCAATCGAGCAGGAAGCTACATACACAACCTGCCCATTGTTTTTATTTGAAGTAGTTCAGTGGAAATTTTACTAGAAGAAATTAATGGTTAAAAATGGTTAATCTCCCTTTAGATCCATACTCAGGGCGTTAAAAACATTCAGGTATCTCTACGACCTCCACTGATTTTTCCATGTTATTGTCATGAGACATGACTCCTTGGATCTCAATGATCACCATGGAAACCACATGGAGGCGGCAGCCAAATTAGCCGGAGTTTCTTGAATGAGTCACCGCTTCACCGTGTATCTGCAGCCTGCTGTTAAATTTTGTAGTATTTCTTATGTATCCTTTATTTTAATTGTGAGGAGCCACTGAGACTGAGGTCAGGGGGTTTCCTGCAACGATACATATACAAGCACACTAACAAATAATAGTTATACACATTCACAAACACACGGTGATTACATGAGATTAAAACCCGACTGATTGGTGTCATTAGAAACAGTCGGATTACACTAATGCTGAATTTACACTGATCTTTTTTTCTGTTTCTTTAACTGTTGCAGACAATCCTTCAGTGACAGAATATAAATAGGAGAGACTTGCTGAATATAGAGTAGGGCTGGGAATCTTTGGGTGTCTCACGATTCGATTCAGAATATTTTCAATTCAAAACTATTCTGGATTCATGGATTCAAAGTCTTTGAATTTCTTGCTGCTCCATTTGGCATCCTACTGAGTTAAGAGCTAGCCTTAGCACTAAGCAGGGAGTGACTGATTAGCCAATTTCCTTTTTTGATTTTTGGAAGTTTTGAATCTCGATTTTTACATATTTTTAGATTTTTCCCCCACCTCTAATACATAGTGCTCTCTGATCATCCCGTTGTCTGGTGTTATGTCGTTGTAAAACTCAGTAGCATCCGTCTTAGGTCAGTCTCTTTTCTGTCCTGATGTTTAGCTCAAATCAAACATGTTTGATATCATCTGACCTCCTCAGTTTCAGCTTGTGGAAAAAAAACAACTTCAGATTTTTATCAACCATTAAATACTTTCTGTCCCTCCAGCACCAAACACAGAGCAGCAAACCCTAACCCTATTCTGCCAACATAAAGCTATACAGTGAAGTTAGATTCTGGCATACTTTTAGGAAATGTTGTTAGCGTAGCAGAAATTAGCTCTGGAGACATTTTAAAGTTGAGACTAAACTTGCTGCTTGTTAGCTCTTAAGCTAACCCAACAAACCAGAGCCTCAGTCACAGCAGATAATACAAAGTACTGCACACACAAGGCCAAAATCTGCTTCATTTTTCATTTTCATTTTTGTTAAGTTGTTCCAGGAGCAGGATCGGAAATAGTCGAAACAAAAATCTAGGTGTAAGATGTGAGATGTCAAACTTTAAAACGTTTTCTTGAAGTCTTCTAGTGTTGGTAGGAGGTAGAATAGAATAAACTTTTTATTTAAACAAGAATAATTTTTAAACCCAGCAAAGTATAGTTTTTTTGTGTTTTTGAAAGTGCAGACTTAAGACTAACGTTGATTATTTAACTTTGGGTACAAGCCACACTTATGAGAAGTCTTAATATTTTCTAACCTAACATATGTGACTGTTTTCATCAAATGATTTCTGCATCATCTGCCAGGAGGAACATATTGAGTCTCAGAGTTTAGTTTCAGAGTCAGTGAACCTTTTAAACGAGTCTTGTGGCATGTTTTCAAATGGTCTGTTTGCCTTTTTTTGGAAGGATACTCCTTCAACCTGTCTGACCCGTCCTGCTGTTTCATTTAGATCTTTTACCAGAACAACGTGCAAAAGATTCTGTGTCGGAGATTTCAAACACTCCCAGTGCACCAGGAAGTGCTTGCATAAGTAAACTGTCAATCAATGGCTAAAACAAGAACATACCAGCTTTAATGATGATCCAATTGTGGGTTGTAGATGATGAAATTGTTCAAATGTCTAAAATCCCCTGTAACAAGGGGATTCCCTGCGTTTAAAAAGTAAGGTAGTAAGGCCACGGATCCAAAGTCATGGCTGCCTTTTGTTTTTATTTGATAGCGTGTTAAACCCGTTCAGCAACGGCTTACCTAATTGATTTTGTTTGAAGCCATCACATTAAGTCAAAAAACTGTTCCGCTTCCCCACTCTCACTCTCACCCCAGGTGTCCTTAATCAACTTAAATTACACTGCCGACACGCCGCGGCTCCGCCCCATAGAGGGAGAAATAATGCACAAATACCCCCAAATCAATTAACAAAATGTAAAACCAAAATAAGCCAGAATAAACAATAATATAAACAAATAATTCTAAATTAATTAATGTTTGGCTCTTTTCGTTTTTTTAACTGTAAATAATTCATATGGCCATTTGGCCACAACAGTACATCTACAAAGGTATATGAGAAATATCGTTTAAAGGTTAATTACTTGCCAATAAATTGCCCACAATTTCCCAGTTTGGGATCAATAAAGTAATTTCTATTCAATTTCTATTCTAAACTTAAAGCAGTGTATGCCAGTAAACGCATTAGGACCTGTGATCACTGACAGTGGTTTTTGCACAGGCACTTTCAAAACCTCCATTTCAGAGCACTTCTTACCAGCGTCCTTTGTTGCTAGGTTTACGAAGGTCGACTTGTGCTTTTCTCGGTAATGATCTCAGATGAAATGATTCATTTTGTAATGTCACATCCAAGGTGATGCAGAAGAAATCATTTGCTTCAAGGTTGCTGTTCGGTTTTATAACGAACATAAATCTGTCTGTGGTCGTGTTTGACCAAGATTCTGCCTTTTTTTTTTTTTTTTTTAAAAGAGTGAGTTCAATATTAAAGCTGGAGTTATGGCTGCAAACAATTAATCACAAGTTTATTGTCATTGCAATATGAGCATGTGCAGCAAACGCATCGCAAAAGTCTGAATTTAATTATAAGATATGACGTTATTGAATGTAAACGATGCTCGCTCACTGCAGGCGTACATTTTAATAGTTGGATGATGACCAGATTTTTCAACTTTGATTCAGTTCTAGTTGAAAGTGAGTGATGGTTAATGTCGTCTTTTCATGTCTGCAGCATGTGTGAAGAGCCAGAGACACATTTCTCCCCTTGTGGGACAAATACAGTTAATCTTGAATCTATAAAGAAATCAAACGATATCAGGTCTGTTTCCATATCGCGCCAACAAAAGTACAAGTCAAAGGCATCAAATATTGTCTATTTCTTGTTTTAAACTACCAAATATTGCTGGCAAACTCCTGCACACTGTCTTAATTGCACTTTTAACAAAATGTAGACAGCACTCTCTCATTCTTCCGCTGCAGCTTTTGGTTGAAATATGACTTTGGGATCTAATGCTTCAATACTTTTACTTATTAGAGGTCAAAATGCTCCAGCAACACTAAGTAGATCAACTTAGACAGTACTTTTACTTACTGAAATAACAGATTGTATCGTTACAAATCACGTACCAAAAAGCATTAAAAAAACAAAAATGTTGACGACTTTAATGCTCATAGAACATTTTCTCATATTGTGCAGGCCTATCTGAAGTTCAGGTTGTATCATGCAGTCAACAGACTGAATACCCTTCATATAATTAGATAATTAAGGTTTTGAATGCAGGACTATTGCACTAATATACATTACTTAAATACTTATTCCTACATCTCTTCTCTTGGGCTCTGAGGATCAGTGTAGTGAACAGTGGTCAGTGATGACAGGTTACACAGCTGACATTTCTCCACTGCTGTTTTCTGCTGACTCTGGTTTTACAGCAGCAGCTGAGTCCTGAGATCGTTGTGGAGTGAAGCAGCTTCAAACAGGCTGATCTCTGTTTTGTTTTAGATTTTGAAATGCTTCGGTACTCTGCTGATTAGATAATGCTTCATTTAGCTGATTATGCCATCCCCCCTTCGCTCACTGGTCTCCATTTTGATTTATTCTTTTACTTTATTCACTGATAAATGGCGCTGCAGTGAAGCTGAAGGTAAATTCTTAAAGCCCCCACTACTTCACCACATGGTAAATTACTCCAAACACTGCTGCGTTTATGTAGTAGAAAGTATAGCTGCACATTAGGGTTAAATATTGAAACATGGCTGCATGATATGTGAGTGACGTGCAAGTTGGTGGTAAAAAAACCACATTAAGGCATGAAAGAAAACAAGAACATTCCTGCATGGAGAGGATGTAGACAAACAGGCTAAGAATACAGAAGCACATGTTGGAAAACACATTTAAACTACATTGTTGTAACCACACCCTCCTGAACGTCTTTTTGCAGTAATTACCTGCTGTGTGTACTCGGGTTATGCAGTTTGTAGGCACGACTTACCGTAAGTCATAGTCCTCCAGTAAATATTGATTGATACTTAAAGAGAGCAAAAGGCTGAAACATGGAGAGAGGGAGAGAGGGAGTAAACTGTGTGAAGAGTGTTCAGTTTTGAAATGTCTTTGTGTTGTAGTGAGAGCGCTGAGCTCATCCTGGGAGTGAGATGTTTGCAGTCTGTGGTTTTTCAGCTCATTCTGGACTCATGAGTCACTGAGTGGAAACCTGAAGCTGCGGCAGAAAAAAAAGGCTGTGTCGGTTTCCCTGAGTGCCTCTTACCAAAGCATACATACAGTTTCTTTCTGCGGTGTAAAAGCTCTTTGAGTAGTCAGAAGACTAGAAAATAACTGTACAAGCTCAAATCCATTTAGCATTTACTGACAGCATATAACAAGTGTGTGCTGAATCCTGAATAAGTGTCGAACACAAGAAAGAACGATGAGGACAGCAGTCCAATGTGTTCTTTTATATCTCACACAGACGTTAGCTATCGCCAGCGATCCAGTAACTGATCAGGATCAGAGCGTAAAAAAAAAAAATCATTCATAACATTGTGACTTTTCAAAAAATATCTTTAAGATGTCGTGATGTAAGTCAAAGCACATTCTAAAGACTTTTCTTTTTCTATCATTTATAAAAAGTCTAATGTTATTTCCCCTGTCTCTCTCTCTCTTTATCTCTTACCCATGTCTTCCTCGCCTCATTCTCCCTCCTCCTCCTCCTCCTCCTCCTCCTCCTCCTCCTCCTCCTCCTCCGTTCCAGTCGTGGGATGTATTTTTCAGGAATGCTAACGCCGGTGCTCCTCCGGGTGCAGCGTACCAGTCTCCTCTGGGTCTGGCTTCAGCTCCTCAGCTCTCCTCTCTGGTCGGAGCTCAGCCCAACGTGGAGAAGCTGGTGGAGGATCACCTGGCTGTCCAGTCCCTCATCAGGGCCTACCAGGTAACACAGGCACAAAAACAAGAGTCGAATATCTGCACATAAAGCTTATTAGTTAGTTATCAACGATAAAGAGCTGCAGAGTGTTAGACTAACATTTGGGGAAGTTTGGGAAGACTCTTCCCAAAGACTCTTTGGTTGAACTTGTCCTTTATAAGGGTACATATTATGATCATATTGAAAACTAATGATAGGTTCCCAATACAGGAGGGTTTATTTATCTGAGACGTCCTCGTTGGAGGAATAGAAAAGAAACCAGGAAATAAGACTTCCTTGTTTTCTGGACGTCTCCTAAAACTTTTTGTCTTTTGTCTTCCTCTATGTTGAACTTTTCCTCTTCAGACGTTAAAAATGCCATAAACGGAATATCACTGGGGGGGGGGGGGGGGGGGTTAAAATAGTCAGAACAAGTTAAAAGAGGTAAATACACAAACATCTCTTTTGTGTGTTTATAAGGCACATGACAAACAGTTCGGTGCCGCTGATGTAGAGATAACATTGACATAAATGAAATTTGATCAGCTGCTTTTTTTTTAACAGTGTGACATTAGTTAAGATGTTTTAAAACCTAACTTTGCACTCTTATTATCCTGGAGAAACATGTCTCCTTGATATTGAAAAATACTTTTTTAAATTCTGATAAATATGTTTTGTTTTCTCCTCTGTGTGTCTTGTTATTGAGATGTGTGTGATATTTAACTTGCATTTTCCCCCCACAGAAGTGCAGCTCAGTAGTGACAGCACATCACTAATGAAAAAGTTTGAATGTCTGTTAATTTAATGACTTAGTTATTACAGTTTGATATTCGAGCAATCATGAAATTGAGTTATTATTCTAAGAAGCTGTTGTTGCATGCAGAAACACATTTAATCCATGGTAGAGTTGAATGTTATTCCAGTGAGTGCGAGTTGTTGATGCCTCTCAGAAAGTGAGTAAATCAGGAGGATATAAATTCAAAGTTTCTCAACATGAAAGCAGAATGTTTTATTGGAAATATCTATGATAAGTACATGTTTATTTGGTTCATAGTCGGTGCAACTTGAACGGGGTTGCACTGAAATAACAAAACAACATTCTGTATTTTATAAAACATGACATTACAGAAGCGCAGCATGCTCAGACTTACAAAACATCCTGACATCTCTTTATCTGATGGTGTACGGCGGGATTAACGGAGGTCTTCACAGGTCCAAAGTTGTTTGTCCAGTGTGAAACAGAATGAAAAAGTTTCTGGAACAGGTGCATTAATATGCTGAACATTAGTACACTCTAAAACAAACAGACCCAATAGAGGTAAGAACAGGTAAAGACAGCGTTAATAGAAAGTTTCAGGTTAAAATTAGCTGACTCTTTGTCGCTCGTCGGTGCACAGGCCGTCAGGTCTTGGTGCACGGCTTTTGTAAGGTCAGGATTCCTTTAGGGTTCGTCTTGCACAAGATTATTAATCAGAGCCGGATTTTACCACCAATGTATCCTTGCTTCCAAAACAAGCAAACCCAATGAATAAATCTGCTAAAATCAGTTAAACGTACAGTGAGTAAATTCCACCACCAGGGGGCTCTTAGTCAAAACAATAACAAAGATGATGTCGAGGTGTGCGGGGAATCATGGGAGTGATTCTCTCTACTACTCACCCTCCCCGATGAAAACTAATTCCGAGTTTACAGTAGTCAAGACGACCGGGCGAAACCGACCTGAGGAAGAGAAAATGTTTACAGACAAGTTAATGTATCCGAGTATAATTTACATGACGTTTCTATCACATATAAAGCAACAACTCGGCAGCTTTCAGCAGCAGCTACCACTTCCTTATGTAGCGGTCTTTGACATCCGGTGTTTCCATGGCAACGGTATACATGTTGTGTCTATCATGGTGGCTGACACGACAACACACATCCTGCTACAACTATAAAATGAAGGATTTCTCTGGCTTTGATCACTTTTGAGGTAATATAAGCGTTCAACAAAAATAACAGGTTTAGTCGATTTTTGATAAATTTAGACATCATGGTATAAGAATTGTACATACTGTATCTTTAATGAGTCAGTTGCTTATATTCAGTGTCTCTGTGGTACTGTTCTGCAGGGCTTTAGGATTGCGAGCTGAGCTTACCTCACTTGTTGCCTAAATGGCAGCGACATGACTTTAAACATTAAGAAAGAATTTGTCTGTGAACGTCTTATAACTGCGCTGCCGAATCTGAGTCACTGTCCAAATTAGAGTCAGGTGCCACCGGGTGAGCTGTCAGGAAAAAGTGAACTCTGTCATTGATAGTAGATATGATAAAAACCCACACACGAGAAGTGGCATCACCACCAGTGCATCATTGTTACAGTCAGACTCCTGATCAGACTCATCACATCGTCTGTCCTTAACGTTGACCCGTGAAGACCTCCAGTAACCAGGCCTGCACCTTCACTGCAGGTTGTGTTGTGATAACCAGGTGTGTGTGTGTGTGTGGGTGTGTGTTTAGGTGATGGGGCATCACAATGCTCAGTTGGATCCTCTGGGAATCAGCTGTGTGAATTTTGATGATGCTCCGGTCAATAGCGGCTTCCAGGACGTCGGTGAGACAACAGAGCTGAAAAACAAACTGCTTCCAGTCTGTGGTGTTAATGTTGCTTTTCCCTCCCACCCGCCCCCTCTATCTCTCTCTCTCTCCCTCTCTCCTCCTCTTCCTCTCTTTGGTCGTCTTTTATACTTTTACCCTGGATTTCTGCCTTCTTTCCTCTGTTCTCGTTTTTCTGTCAAACCCTGTTTCTATATGATTCCCTTCTCTCTCTATTCTTCTCCTTTACGTTATCTCTCTTTCTTTTACTTCCTCCAAATTTTCACTCCATCTTGCTTCTCATCCACTCGCCTCTCCACGTCCTCTCGCCTCCCTTATCGGCTGTTTTGTTGCGTCTTGTTTTCTCGTCCTCATTCCTTCTCCTTCGTTTCGTTCGTTCGCTCCTCCTCCTCGTCCAACTCCTCCTCACTTCTTCACCTCCATCCTCCTCCTCCTCCTCTTCTTCCTCCTGTCCCGGGTGGGCTCTGTGCTGTTGTCACCCCCTGTAGATCCGGGGGCACCATGTGGCCCAGTTGGACCCCCTCGGCATCATGGACGCTGACTTGGACTCGTGTGTCCCCACTGACATTATCACCTCCTCCGACAAGCTGGGTGAGGAGTTAAACCCTTAGAGAACAACAACAACGTCTTCTAACTCCCCCTCTGTTCTCCCGTTTCCTCCTGGTCTGCCTCGCAGTCCGGCTACTTCAGAAATTTTAGAATAGTCGGTGGAAATTTGAAGTTTGGGAATGTTTCTGTGACTTGTTCTGAAACCTTGTTGTACAGGAGGCGAACCTCTCGTACAATAAATGTTTCTGGTCGTTTTCGTTTTGCTGTGGGTGTTCAAACTCTCAACTGAACCTGAAACGTTCCTCAAACACTCAAATATTCCTGGCGCTTTCTCATACATAATTAATGTTTCTAAAACTTTATGTAAATCTCAGCTCAATCTTTACATAATCTCCTGGAACCTTCTTCTATATAACAACTATCTCTCTCTTTATTAGACATCCTGTTTAACTTTTAGATTACATAATATCGTTTACTTTCAATTCTTTCTAAAACTTCAGATATTAACCTGGAATCAGGATGAGATACTCTCCCCTTAGTGACTGAAAGCGTCCGCTAATCATCCCTCGAACCTTGATCTCGTTGTTTGATCGGTTTATCGGCAAAGATCTAAATTGGATTCACTTTGCAGAAATAGATTTTGCCCTCAGGTGTTTTGGGATTTAATCTTTTTATACCTGGTGGTAGAGGAACGGCCACGAGGTGTTGACTAAAATAACAAGATTAGCAATTTGTGAAAAGCTTTGAGACACTCATTCATGAAAAATATCAAACATCATCATTTAAGATCTGTTAGCATCTTATGGATCACATCTTTAAATAGAAGATATTATAATTTAAAATCTCTTTTAAAACATTCACCCTCTTTTTCTGTTTTTTTGAGTTCATGTTTTATCTTAAAAAGTAGAGTCGACATTTTCACCAAGACATGTATTTATTAATTTATTGTCTTTGGAAAATACAAGTCGACAAAGCACCGACAGAAACCGAAGTTTGACAAAGTGGGTTAAAGATTGTAGAAATTATCGTAAGCTCCAGGAACAGAGTCTGAGTCGAGACTCTTTCAGATACGTCTCACCTTTGTTTCTGTTTCTGCTCGATGAAACTGTTTTTTCTGTATCAGTTGGTGTCGAGATGTTAATCTGCAGCATCTTCGATTTGACGACAGAGACCTGTGGCTGCAGTTTGAAATGTTTTCAGCAGCGGGTGTGTTTCAGCTTTTGCTTTTTTTGATTGTTTGGCTTTTGCTTTGACTTGTCGGCTCTCAGCTTTGAGCTCCTTGTCTTTGTAGCCTTTTGGCTTTTTCTGTTGGCTGATTTAAATTAGCTAAGTAGCATCACATGTGACAGGAAATTATTGATGTGACTCGTCTACTCATGTCAGGTTACCCCAAATTTTTCACATAGTCGCGGTTTTGCTCCGTCGGATGGCGTGCGCCCTGCCCTGCTGGATCCATTTCTGGACGTGAGCGCTGCCATGATGAACTTAACGCACATCACAGGAGAACTACAAGATCACGCGGGAATAAAGAGAAAAACGTGCAAACAACATGTTGCTTTGTCGTTCATCCGGTGCCCCTTTTAACGTCATGTTGATAAAGTGATGGAAAATACGATCGTGAGTCGGGATATTGTGTTTTGAAATTGACCGAACGCTGTTTTATTCTGTCCAGCTTGATGCGTGCTTGCAACATCGGAAAAAGACTCGCAGCGTATTTGTAACAGAGCGGAGCGTAGTGGCGCTGGTGGCACGCTCCGAGGACGGCCCGTCGCTGTGGAAACACGATTATTGACTAGAGTGGCTCAGCTTTATTTATTGCCGAGTAGAGGAATGTGTGTTGGTGTTTTGGTGCAAAAACAATAAACACAGAATTAGAATAAAAGCAGAAATCTAGTAAACGGCATCATTACTCAAATAAAGCAAATTCGGTCCAAGCAACAATTTCAAAACCAGAAAAAACTGCATTAAAAAAACTACACTTTTTAAACATTCTTACTGATAATGAGATGCAGATTTACTGGACATCACGACACAGAGAGAAACGTTTGAATTTACATTATTTTATCTGATCTTACTTACTGATGTTACCTGATAACCGTGTACTACTTTAAGTTTCTTCTGTGGGTCTGATGTAGTTTCTTATCGGTGCCTGGTCTGTTTCTCTCTTTGAGCTCTCCTGCTTGATTGCCACTAACCGCTACCCGCTTTAGCTCTTCGTAACAGTCTGCTTTAACTGAATAAAAGTGACATCGTCTGAGTTTTTAAGCTTCGTGTTTCAGGGACAGTTTGTGAATCAGTCTGGTTTATGAACAGACTCAAGTTTTTACTGCAAACAGAGGACGTCAGTGGTTGAGTAGAGTGTCCGTGCAGCTCTGGGAATCCTCGCTCTGATGAAGGTGACCTGTGCAGAATGGCTTCCTGTTTTGTGAAACCCTCAGTGTAGGTTGGTTTGTGGGGTTTCTGTTTTCAGGACTTTTGAACCTCAGCATGGTGTTGACTGCATCCCTCTTCTCCACCACTTCCCTTTTTTATCCACACCCTTTTTTACAACAAACGTCTGCACTGATTCTGTGGATTTGTTACCAAATAAAAAGGTGGTGGAGACGTTGAGATGCAGGGGTCACTGTTGTGCTCTGTTTTAGCTGTGGACGGTTGTGGCGCTGGTGTAAAATGGCCGTGGTTGTTTGGTTTAAGCAGGTTGTGGGTCACTAATGTTTCCGAGTGTCTCTCCCTTTGCTGCCCCCTGCTGGCCACCATCCAGACGTTGCTGTGTTCAAGGAGAGGCTGAAAATCCTAACGGTAGGAGGTATGAGAAACACAAATACTGGTGTGACCCTGCACAGTGCTTTGAAGCTAGTTCTTGTCTTTAATAGAGTTTATCACGTGTATTAGTGTGCAGTGACTTTTTCAGGAACTCAGGATATCAGGACGGGAAACACGAGGAAACAGTCCAGCAGACTGCAGAGTTTCTATCTGACATCCTGAGCTCCTGCAGGAGCTGCTGCACTACACGACGGGTTAGAATAAAAGGAATATTTTCTTTGGTTCACTGTCTTTACGTTTATCAAACTTTTGTTCCATGAGTTCATAAATGTTCCCACTTCATGTAGCAACAGTCAGCGCTGCTAAACTATTTTTCCATGACATAAAAATCAAGATAAAACATTAAAATGGGAACAAATATACACATTCAAATCATCTGCTACAAATGCTAACTGTTCCAGTCATACAAATGTGTTGTGTGATTTATGCAGCATTCAGCTATGAGGGAAGCGTGGATCCACTGTTTTATAATTTAATAATGGAAACCAACAAAAAAATGTATAAAATGTCAAAGTTAGGGCTGCTCATGTCACAAATCATAATAGCGATTATTTTGAGCGATATCGAGATCACAATTATTTAACTTGATTACTGACTGATTTTAGATCATCTGCATCACATCAAAATATTGAAACTTACACACCCAGAACAAAAACAGCAATACATGAAAATAGATAAGTAAAAAAATATGAATTTAAAAAAATAATAATTATCCTTTCAATCCCAGTGTTTCCCCTAGGTTTACAGCTTTGGGGGGGTGGGGGGACACACGCCAACACAAACACTCCTTATCTATCGGAAAGGTATCCTTAAACGACTTCTTTCCCTGATTTCCGACTCTATCCACTATCCTAGCTCTACAATAAAGCCAAAAAGCCCAAAAATAATACTTGACCTTCAAGGGGGCCGTTGGGGGGGCGGGCCGCCCCCCTAATATAATGGTAGGGGAAACACTGAATCCTTATAACGCTTTTTCCCAGCTGTCATTGGTTGAGAGGCGGGGTTAACCCTGGACTGGTCACCAGTCAATCACAGGCCCGACATATAGAGACAGAGGCCCCGTCTTGATGTCCACACTCACAAACTCACTGACTCTGATGAGCGTTCCCGCTCAGTCTGTCAGGGCTTAGGGCTGTCCCACTGTCAAATCCTAATGTGTGTGAGGATCTATCGCTGACTTTTTGATCCCTTTATGAATCCCGTCACTAAGCAGGAATTACCCATAGTTCATTGTAACGTGAAACGTATGATTCCCAGGGGAAGCCCGCAAGAATAGACCAGTAGACAAAAGCCATAAAAACTAAAAAAAAAGTAGAGACGGGAAGTCACAAAGTTCTGTCCCATTGGAATTACCCCCACCCGAGTAAACCCGGGTTTAAAGAAACCCCTACATAGATCAGAATTAAAATTAGACCTGTACCAAGAAAATGAACATAACCTGTTCAGGAATAAGAATAGAAAACCAACGTGCAATTTAAAACATGTTCCCCTAAATGATCACCAACATGCAGAAACAAAGAGAGCGACATAATTCAGATCATGAACTCAAAGTTTCCGACTATCCACCTCTCTCTTTCTTTGCTTTATTAAATTACTTCTGTTTCATTTTTTCCTGATTTAGTAGCATCTGCTTCACTCTTCTTCTTTTCCATCCATCACGTCTTATTTGGCAGACAACAGCTGATGTTTCTTCACGCACGCTGTTTTCTCCTCCATAAGACGTCCCGTTTGTTTATTTGTTGACTTCAGACGATGAACCAAAGAGAAATGTTTCTTTAAGACTTCAGTAAAAATAAAACTTTAAAGGTCGTTCTGCTGCTCAAGTGTTGCCTCAGTCCCTCTGATCTCTGAATGTCTGCTGTGTGCTCTGTCCATGTAGTTTAGTTAGCTGTGTTAGCTTTTAGCTGCTGCTAGCACCCTGCTCTGTCCAGTAAACAGTAGAAGAGTTTGAAGAAATCTCTGATGGAGGATTTTTCACACGATTTTTCTGTCAGTGACTTTTTTTAATGGCAGTGGATCAGGGGGAAATTAATTCTCAATTTTTAAAAATATTCCTTTTTGTTTTATTATTGACAGAATTTGTCACTGATAGAAAATGTTTGGCCTGTCTGTAGTTAGCTCTGTTAGCTTATTTAGCTTGAAGCAGAGCTGCTCTGAGTTAGAACTTTTTGTGTGTCTTTAATCTCTCTTTTTTTTTAGTATGAATCTGTTTTCTGCTTTGCTCTCATGTTTTGTGGATTTTCGACAGTTTAAGCCTTTGAAAATCTGCTGCGGCACGTTTTAAAATGAAATACAATTAAAGCCGTTTTCACATCTGCACTCCTGAAAATATCTAGATCATTTCAGGAGGACTGCTCTGGATATTCTCCGGACCTGGCTGTTCACACATGCACCTCACAGCGGGACGATACTGGAGAACAGAAAAGATAATACGCAGTTTATTTATGTGCACAGAGATCGCAGCGGCCGCTTGAAGACAGTCTATGCACCGTGCACAGATTACAGGGAATAAAAGTCAACACCCCCTCCCATTCGCTCGAGGTGAATTCTCCTGATTCTGTCCTGCTTACAGTAGTTTGAAAACCTGTTAGCCCGGATCAGTACCAGGACTTCACAGATGGACACCAACCTGTCAGATGAAGTCCATTTCTAAAATGTTATGCTGAGGTCAGACTACACGCTATAAGCACGATTTTAGCCTGATCTAGCGGACGTAGGGATTCGAAAATCGATCATTTTATCTTGTGTAGTGTGTCATAGTGGACGACCATCAAGGCCACGTCTGGGATGCCGCTCGACCCCCCCGTCAGAAAATCTAGCATGTTTTATTTGTCTTTCTACCTTCCATCTTAAAAAAAAAAGTGTCTCTATGATTTGTGTCTGAACAAACTGAAACAAACCAGATGAAGCCAGATGTGTGAACGCACTGCGAGTATTAAAGTCAGGAGTCTCTGTGTGCTGCTGTCCTCGCGTGCTGAGCATGTGTGTCGAAGGAAAAGATTGAATGAGTCTTCATTTTTTAACATCAAGTTTTGTGACTGTGTGTTTCAGAGTCAGATTGCCCCTCCCATATTAGTGTCGGCTGCAGACAGAGGGGTAAAGATCAGGAGCGTGTTGCTTTGTGTCTCTGAAACTTTAAAAGTCTTGGCTGCCATGTTTTGTAGAGAAGAAGAGTGTCGTCTTAAATGTGTTTCCTCTCCTCTCTCACTACCTCCACGCTCTTTAGACGAGGAGGAGGAGGAGAGGGATGAAGAGGCTGAGCAGACTCTGCTTCTTGATTGGCCAGCTTGGCTGTCACTCGTTGTTTGGTTTGTGGCTGTGTCGTCTCTGTTCACTGCTCAGTTTGTCAGAGGTGATTTTTAACTTGTGTGAGCGCTTTGATTGGCTGAATCAGCCGTCAGTCTGCCTGTCCAGCGCTCTGATTGGCAGGTTGAGTGTGTCCTGCTCATGGAGTCTAACAGGAAACATTTTAAGGTGCTTGTGTTGTTTGATTTAAGAACACAGTAGGACTCTATTTTTTCCGAACACACACAGAAACACGTCTTTCTTCTTTCTCTTTGAATCTGTCCTCTTTATTTCATAACACCTCCTCCCCTAACTGTCCCATAATCCGTTTGAAGTTTCAGAATTATCGATTAAATCCTCATAACCCTCCCAACATGTCACTCATGTTCTCATTTCTGCTGTCATTAACACATCACTGCTCTCTCTGAGGTGAACAGAGCTTTGTTTTTGTGTTTTTTAATAAACATCCTGGAGACTCCCCGTCACCTTTTTCCCTCCAGGTTTGGGACATTTCACCCTCAGTGTCGTCTTCCAGGAGACCCGTGCTGATTTACAGGTGTCAGCCGAGATTAACCAGCCGGGAAGAGGCTCATAAATGTAGACTGATGATGATGAAGATGATGGACTGGGGATGGACTTTTTTTATTCCTTCATATGTCTCAGGGGGATCTTTAATCTCTACAGCGTCTGACACACCTCGTCCTTAAAAACATCAAAGTAAACTTTAAGACTCTTAGCGTCTGAGGCAGATTATCAATGTTATTTAGTGTTAATTCCTTTCACATTGCCAGTATCCACTTTTCCTAAAAAGCTGTCCCTGCAACGGGCTGTAGAGAGGAAATAAATAATCCAGTATTATTACTGAACCTTTTCAGTCGACGTGGTTCTTTGGCTTCTCGCAGCACCGCTCCTCTGAGTGTTAACAAATGGGCGGTGTCTTTAAGGGGGAGGGAGGCATAACTGCACTGTGTTTTACAACATTTATTTTTTTCAACCTCCAGATCTCAAGAGTGATACAATCTGATCGCTTTAATCTGATCAGATAACGTTTGAATATCGAGCTAAGCTGTGACAGCACTCTGTCGAGCTAAAAGAAGCATTTTGGAGGAATGCCATCGTGCAGACGCATCAAGCATGTCACTTAGCCCGGACATCAGATTCAAGAGTAGAAGGGGGAAAAATAAATATATTTTCTTGTGGACTGGAAACATGAGGATGTATAAAATAAATCAAAGTTATGGATTAAACCAGAGTAGCACTCCAACTCTTCACCCCGGGTGGACACTGGCGTTCAGAAATTCAACTTTGAGGAGTCTTGAATAATGTCACCTGTGAAAGAACCAGTCTGCTGTTATTCTCTTTTCTCCGTCTTGTAATCGAAAGTCATAAAAACAAACACAACATGGGAGTCTACAGCGGGTGAGACTCGTCGCTCTGAGCCTGTCGTTTCCCTGCTGCAGACTCTAAAGTCATCTCAGTGTGACATGCTTTGTTTTTAATAAAAGGCTGAAGAATCTCTGAAATCAGCGTCTCTCTCTAACCCATGAAGAGGACACGGAATTTGTTAGGGACTGCTTTCAGCAGCGGAGGGATACTAACAAACACAGTCATTGTTATAAGGTACCTTACCTGTTGATTTAAGAAATATCATCAGACTGAGCTCCGTCATGTCTGTTTTGATGTGTGAAGCTTCTGATTGGTTCAGATGAATGACACTAACGATGTCTCTTCTTACTTTTACTTTTCTTTTTTTAACTCGACTGAACCCCTGAACTTCTCCTCACTCCATCCTGCTGCTGCGACACAAACACTCCTCCATCAACAAACTAAAACTGTTTCTGCTGCTGTCGCTTCTCTCTGCTCTCTTCTCTCTCCTTCTGTTCATCTGTCTGCATGTCTGTTGTGCGTCTGTGCTTTAATAACATGTCTGGCTGTTACATATTTGTCTCCATGTTATTCATTTAATATTCATTGATTTATTCATGCACTCATTACTAACCTTTGTATGCATGTTCTCATTTGTCCACGGCCTGTCTGTCCATCTCTTTGTTTTCCACTCCCTCTGTCCTGCAACCTTTTCTCACCTCCTTCCCTCTTTTCTCCCCCTTCCTCCTCCTCCTCCTCCTCCTTTTCCTGCTCTCCTGCGCTGTGGTGCATCATGGGACATGTAGGCTTCTACGGTCTGGATGAGTCGGACCTTGATAAGGTGTTCCGGCTGCCCACCACCACCTTCATCGGCGGCTCAGAGAGCGCCCTGCCGCTGAAGGAGATCATCCGCCGATTGGAGGTAAGTGAACAATAAGTAGAAATCAGGAAGTGTTCCACAGCAATAGAGACATGGTTGGTTTCTGTGTCTCTTAGGTATTTAATAAAACTGTGTGGCTCTGAAACTATTCATTCTCACAGTTTAAACTTCAAATAAAAGTGAATATTGATGAGTTTAAGCATCTGAGGTGTTGACAGAGATATCCAGGGGTTAACTGTTTTGAACTACTTTGTGTGTTCATCTGTGCAAACACAAAATACTTTGAGGGCTGGCAGGAGAAACTCACACATGCAGCTCACCCTGAAAACTTCAGATTTTCAGGAGTTTTTTTGCAAATGTGAACAAAGCTTTTGTCTGAATAATTCAAAAAACAAATATACATGTTAAAGTCATACACCTGTCCTGCGCTGCTCCTGACACTCACCTGTGTGGTATCTGCTGCTCAGATGGCGTACTGTCAGCACATCGGCGTGGAGTTCATGTTCATCAACGACCTGGAGCAGTGTCAGTGGATCAGACAGAAGTTTGAGACTCCAGGAGTGATGCAGTTCACTCTGGAGGAGAAGAGGACGCTGCTGGCCCGCATGGTCCGCTCCACCAGGTAACCTCACCACACTATCAACACCACAACATCCCTTCCATCTCCACCAAAACTTGCATCCAACCTCCGTTCTCCTCAATCAAGCAGCTGTGGTGTATATTTAATGTTTTCTTAGAAAAGTCCGCTGGGTTTAGGGGACGCTGGATGTGTAATGAACCTTTGCCATTGTGCAGTATTAGTTGCAACACATTATTGTTTATATTGTGTGTGTTTGCAGGTTTGAGGAGTTCCTGCAGAAGAAGTGGTCTGCAGAGAAACGTTTCGGTCTGGAGGGCTGCGAGTCTCTGATCCCTGCTCTGAAGACCATCATCGATAAATCCTCTGAGAACGGCGTGGAGAACGTCATCATGGGCATGCCTCACAGGTAAAACAACAATTACAATAATGCCCGTTATTTGCAGAGCTTTTCAGTTACAGCGTGCTTCACGTCGGCCTCACTCTCTTCTCTTCAAAGGGGTCGTCTGAATGTTTTGGCCAACGTGATCCGTAAAGAACTGGAGCAGATTTTCTGTCAGTTCGACTCCAAACTGGAAGCTGCTGACGAGGTATTAACGCTGCTTTAAGAACCATAAATACTGTCCACATCTCCACGTCTCCTCCTCACTCTGACCTCTGTGTTGTTCCACCTCCTCCTCCTCAGGGCTCTGGTGATGTGAAATACCATCTGGGAATGTACCATCGTCGTATCAACCGTGTGACAGACAGAAACATCACCCTGTCTCTGATGGCGAACCCGTCTCACCTGGAGGCCGTGGATCCCGTGGTGCAAGGAAAGACCAAGGCTGAGCAGTTTTACTGCGGAGACAACGACGGCAACCGGGTGAGACTCAGAGAGAGGAAGGAGCGGACAGACAAATTATTTAAATAAATAAGAAAACAAAGTCTTCCCTAAAAGTTCCACATTGTTAGAAAGCTGCGGTTCCTGTGATTCTGACAGTCAACCATTTCAAGATCCAAACACCACAGCAGCCACAATCTATGTGGCTGTCAGACCTCCGACAAACAAACCGCAATCTTAACTGTCACTCTCCCAATCATAATATTCCAACTAAACCAGTCCTGCTGCTTTAAAAAAGGTCACCACGATCCAAATCCAGAGAACGATTTAACCCAAACGCAACATCCATAAAGATCCACAGATTGATTTAAATTAGCCTTTGAGGGTTATAGGAGTCTGAATATTTTTGACAAAGGTTCTTAGAAAGTGCTAAAAAAAATAATATCTTGAGCTTTCTTGTTAAAAGCCTTTAAACCTGGTCTCCATATCCCTGCCAACAAACATGCTGATGCAGCTTCATGTGTTGTAAGAAAGGCAGAATTAAATGTCTCATTTTGGATTTCTTCAACTTCAAATTATTCAAATTTATTTGAATAAACTATAAAAAAAACAATGTTCCTCATCTGTCCCATCAGTAACACACCTACAACAACACAGGCTCCAAGAACAGGCCTATACTCAAACAACTGTGTAAAATATGTCAGATGAAACCAAACATCAAGTAATGAGTGCAGGCTGTAGCTTCACTCTCTCTTCTTGTTTAAAATCATGTAGAAGTGTTTTTTGTTTCTGAAGCAGGTGTGTGTCTCTGTGTGTTCAGGTGATGTCCGTCCTGCTCCATGGAGACGCAGCGTTTGCCGGTCAGGGCATCGTCTACGAAACCTTCCATCTGTCTGACCTGCCGTCATACACCACACACGGCACCGTGCACGTCGTCGTCAACAACCAGGTAACACACACACACAGATACACACAGAGATGAACACACAACAGACCGCTGACATTTGATGTCGTGTCTCCAGATCGGGTTCACCACAGACCCTCGTGTGGCTCGCTCGTCTCCGTATCCGACTGACGTCGCTCGAGTCGTCAACGCTCCCATCTTCCACGTCAACGCAGACGACCCCGAGGCTGTCATCTACGTCTGCAAGGTCGCCGCCGAGTGGAGGGCCACGTTCCACAAAGACGTGGTGGTCGACCTGGTCAGTGTGCACACAAACGCAACATGTGAGCATGAGCAGCGTTCCTCTTAGAGATACAGCAGAATGTATTTTAACCTGAGGGTGTGTGTTCTCAGGTGTGTTACCGTCGTATGGGTCACAACGAGATGGATGAGCCGATGTTCACTCAGCCGCTGATGTACAAACAGATCAAGAAGCAGAAGCCGGTTCTGCAGAAATACGCAGAGAAGCTGATCGCAGAGGGAGCCGTCAGCAGGCAGGAGTACGAGGTAAAAACAAACAAACATGACCGCGTTACTTTGTTCTCGTGTTTCCTGCATGTCCAAGGATGACGTCTGACGAGTGTCAAAGTCCGAGCAGGAAGTTTTTGTTTTTAGCTCGTGGTACTGCAGGTGGATCAAAGTGACATTGATCTGGATGTACTTCAGTGTTGGTGTCATTCATGATTAAAAGTATTAGATCAAAAGACGTCTTCCTCTTTAGTACTGCATTAATACTGTAAAATGTGCAGAGAGAAATTCCCCCACCAGCCTTGACGTCATCTTTTCTGTTTTTGTTTTTGATTGAGAAGTCTGACTCTCTCTTCTGGTTATTGTGTTTGTAGGAGGAGATCGCCAAATACGATAAGATCTGTGAGGAGGCGCATGCTCGCTCCAAAGACGAGAAAATCCTCCACATCAAGCACTGGCTGGACTCCCCATGGCCCGGTGAGTGTGAGACAAGAGATCAGTGAGACTCAGAATCACTATTTCAGGACAATGATGAATTATATACGATATATATTTGGTTGGATTGTTCTTAAAAACAGACAACAAACTAGAAAATGTCTCATACTAACATATCAGACACAGAGTGAGAAAATAAGACAAGTGAAGGAAACAGATGTTAGGGCGTTTTCACATTAGGCACCGTGCCCGAGCTCAATTGCTCCCCCCTCCCCTCCCGGTCTGTGTTCACATTAGTAACATTGTTCTGTACCCGAGTACACTTGCGTATATACACAGTCTGATACAGCAGGTGGCAGTATGCACACAGCTGGTTTGCAAATCAGGATGAACTCACAGGCTGAGTCCATCCTGCTAACTGTGGATGTTTTTGTTATTCATGAGACGCCAATAACGACCCTCTCCCTACTTCCACATCTACCGTGCAGCTCAGAGGATTAAACAGGGTCCGTGCTGCACAGATGAAGCGACAGGAGACGTTTAGAATTACGTCAAACAGCGGTCCACTTCCTTGTTTGAGCACGGTTGTGTTCACGTCAAACAGCGGACCGTACTCGTGTACACATGAATCATGAACTTGACATGTTGTTGTTTTGTTGTCGTCTTCAGGTTTTTTCACTCTGGACGGTCAGCCCAAGTCCATGAGCTGCCCCTCCACCGGTCTGACTGAAGAGAGCCTGAACCACATCGGACAGGTGGCCTCGTCTGTACCTGTGGAGGACTTCACCATCCACGGAGGTTTGACACATTCATCATACCTCTAATGTCTCATTTATTTATTTGACTTCAGACAAAGACGGTGAATCATAATTTAAAGTCAATGTTTTCTCCTGACACATTATAAACAACTTGTTCTTTTCATTGGTAAATAAACTGCTTAAGACTACAGGCCTGACAGATGTATTTGTGTTTTTGTTTTCAGGTCTGAGTCGTATCCTGAAGGGTCGGGCTGAGATGGTTCGTAACCGGACCGTTGACTGGGCTCTGGGAGAGTACATGGCCTTCGGGTCTCTGCTGAAGGAGGGAACTCACATCAGGCTGTCGGGACAGGACGTGGAGCGAGGAACGTTCAGGTACATGACTCAGGAAGTTAGCGATGAAGACCTCGGTATTCCTTGTGTTCACTGCCTGCTTTGGGAGCCGATTCCTTCACTCGTGGATCCTCTTCATGGAAACACACTCGCTCCTCTTCCAGTTCAACAGCTGGACTTTTTACTGAGATTTGTATCAGCTGTTGTTTTACTTTGGGTTCTCTCCTCTATTATTCCGCAACTAAACTATCCTTGTAGAAAGAAACTGTGTTTGCTACGATCATCCATACACCATTAATACCTGACAGTGGCATTTATCGATGTAACAGGATTACAATGTTTCTCAGATCCGAGCGTCACAAAAAGGATAACACATGTAAAAACAAACGCTTAGGTTGTTGACACGTTTGCTCTAAACTACCTTTGTTTCTCGCAGACTTTAACGCCTCTCGGTTAATTTCATCTGTGAGAAAAAGAAGATTGAATCAAACTAAAGCTGAGGGTTGTAGAGTGTACCCGCAGTCTGACTCTTGTTTGTCCTCTTTCAGCCACCGTCATCACGTCCTCCACGATCAGAATGTGGACAAGAGGATCTGTATCCCCATGAACCACATCGCTCCTGACCAGGCGCCGTACACCGTCTGCAACAGCTCTCTGTCCGAGTACGGATGCCTCGGTCAGTCCCAACACTCCTGCCGATGCTCGTTTATGAATCAGTTTATTCAGTGTTATTGTCGTATTCATTGTTTATTATCTGCAGGTTTTGAGTTGGGTTTTGCGATGGCGAGTCCGAACGCTCTGGTCCTGTGGGAGGCTCAGTTTGGAGACTTCCACAACACGGCTCAGTGCATCATCGACCAGTTCATCTGCCCCGGTCAGGCCAAGTGGGTCCGCCAGAACGGCATCGTGCTGCTGCTGCCGCACGGCATGGAGGGCATGGTGAGGAGCATGCAAACACACACAAATACAGAGCTGTGTCAGGCCTGTCAGCATTCATCTTAATGCTTTAAACTTCTTACAAGGGTTCGAGATGTAAAAACAACAGTTGTAAAAATGGCCTCATCCTATGCATCTTCTTCATGAGATAGTTGGATGTGCGATAGCGCTGCACAATTCTTGCTAAAATGTGAATCCCAATTTTCCTCATAGATTTGAGATCACCATTCTCTCACAATGTATATATATTTTTTTTCAACTAAATGAAAGCTGCGGCTCTAACTTCAGCCCCATAAAGTGTCTGCCTCCTTCCTGCTCGTCCACACGTGCCACTGCCTGCTCCATGAGTGGTTACTATAGTAATGGTGGCTGACAGTTGAGTGCCATAAATGAGGAAGAGTAATGAGAGAGATGATAGAGTAGTATGGCCCCATCATAGGTGGGAAAAGCTGCTGTATATGCAGCTCGTCCTGAACGCATTGGGAAGTGAATCATTTAGAAATGAAATTGCATTTATGTGTGAATCGAGATTGTTTTTTCTTGTATTGTATTGTTTTTTACGATCATGCATGCAGCACCTAATGTGCAAACTCCTCCAAAAACAACAAAGTTATAAAACAGGGATTTGTTTTTAAAAAGTCTCTGATAAAGTCCTCTAGTGTGGCTGCACATTTCTTTATAATCAAAGGGTTTTTACACAATCAGAGTTGAACAGAACGTGTTTTGAGTAGTGATCCGAACAGTCACACCATCCGTCTGACACACAGGTGAACTGCAGAATAACTGTCTGTTTGTGTCTGTTTGTCTGCAGGGCCCAGAACATTCTTCAGCTCGTCCAGAGAGATTCCTCCAGATGTGCAACGACGACCCCGACGTCATGCCGGTAACACACACGCACACCAAACACACATTAAGTGCAGTGGAAGCTACATGGCCGTTATGATAAACACCTTTTTTTACCCTTCAGAAGTCAAATTAATTCAGATTTTGTTTGTTTTGTTTTGTGTGATTGATTTCTTGTTTTCAAAAGTGATTTAATGTCTCTCTCTCTCTCTCTCTCTCTCTCTCTCTCTCTCTCTCAGGCCCTCACTGATGACTTTGCGGTCCGTCAGCTCTACGACTGTAACTGGATCGTGGTGAACTGTGCTTCCCCTGGAAACTACTTCCACGTCCTCAGACGACAGATCCTCCTGCCGTTCAGGAAGCCTGTGAGACACACACACACACTTACACAAAACTCATACACACACCGGTACATGTTCAGATAATGTGTCGTTGGACTGTTGAATTTAATTCATGGAATGAGATATGATGAGATATTTATTTAAACAGACCTCGGTCATGTTCAGGCTTTCACTCGATGCGTCACAGACCTCTATGTTTCAAAAATGTAATCTTCTCTGATGTGTGCTCTGACAATCACAGGCTATAAATAAAACCTGAACATGAACAAACTTTACCTAAACATATTAGTTTATTATCTGATTAATCAACACAGGTTTTTCTCTTTTGTAAAGTTTGTGTTTGGATCCATTTTAAATTCTAACGTTCCCGTTTGTCCCTCCAGCTGATCGTCTTCACCCCCAAATCTCTGCTGCGTCACCCCGAGGCCAGATCCAGCTTTGACGAGATGCTGCCTGGTACGTCTTCTACACTTCTGATCATTAAAAGCAGAATTTCATAAAGAAGAGGTTTAATATCTTCATCCTCCTCCCTGCAGGAACTCACTTCCAGAGGTTGATCCCTGAAGGAGGCGTTGCTGCCCAGCGTCCAGAGGAGGTGAAGAGGCTGATTTTCTGCACAGGGAAGGTTTACTACGAGCTGACCAAAGAGAGGAAGAACAGAGGCATGGCGGACACTGTGGCCATCGCACGCGTGGAGCAGGTACACACACACACACACACACACACACCAGCTATATACAGTATTTTGACTGATCCGTCTTCAAGCCTTGTCATTATTGGCTGATATTAAACAGCTTCACAAATATTGGATAACCTCAAGGCGTTGTTCACTCCTAACCACGACTTTGAAGATGGGTTGCGAGACAGTGAAGAGTGTGTGTGAGAAATGAATCGAGCTGTGTGCAACAGAATGAACAGCAGGGCAACCTCAGGGAGACAAAGCTAAATGTTGTCTGCACGTTTTCTCTTAATTCCTGTGATCTTGTAGTTCTGATGTGTGTTCAGCTGCTCATGGCTCCAGAAACAAAGCCAGTGGGGCAGAGCGTTCACTGTCCGACAGAGCTAAAAATGTGGCACTGGTGGAACTCAGTGTGCACGGACTATGTGGAAAGTAGCAGTGACTCTCGAGATGCTGAACAGGCAACTTTCTCCTAATTATTTATTTTTATGGGTGATTTATAAAGTTGTACCCATCTGAATTCAGTTCACTTGCATACAAATAAATAAACCCATCTCACACCAGAAGTCGTCCCTGCAACGGCCGGTAGACTTTAGCAGAATCATATTTGCACAGAATCCAGTAAATAACATTACTGTGGCTTGTCAATTGGACTCTGGTTTCACCCCCTGCCTCTGCTCCTCCACATATGGACGTAGTCTACGAGGGGGAGTCTTAACATCAATGTGTTTTACAACAGTGCAGTTACACTCAGAGACCTTCAGGGGGCACCAAAGTGAATTGTTGCATTACGTTGCTTTAAAGGTTTTATTGGCAGAACAGTTTCTGCCAAAGCTTCAAAGTGCAAGTTGATCATTGTATGAATAATAAAATAAAAAATCTGAGATTTTAAAAACAGAGCATTATAATTTAAAGGACTAGATATTGATATTAACTGATGACTTTTCCTCTCTCTCCAGCTGTCTCCGTTCCCCTTCGATCAGGTGAAGGCGGAGTCTGAGCGTTTCCACAACGCCGACCTGGTGTGGTGTCAGGAGGAGCACAAGAACCAGGGTTACTATGACTACGTGAAGCCCCGCATCAGGACCACCATCCAGAGAGCCAAACCTGTGTGGTAAGAGTCTGATCGGTCACATGACTTAAAGTCTAACATTAGGCCGTGCCGCTTCATGACTGTGTGTGTGTGTGTGTGTTCAGGTACGCTGGCAGGGGGCCGGCGGCAGCTCCGGCTACAGGAAACAAAAACACTCACCTGATGGAGCTGCGACGTTTGCTGGACAACGCCTTCGGCCTCGACGCATTCAAAGATCAAGAGTAAAGCCGCGACTTCTGACCCCTGACCTGCAACATCTGGATCAAACTCTCACCTGTCTGACCTTTGACCCCAACTCTACCGGATTCAGTTGTGACACGCACACTGCATCGACACACGCACAAAAACAAACATTATATCTCATGGTAGGGTTTGCAAACATTACATGATCTTAAACTGCACAATCTGCAAATACTCCACAGAGACGTCAGCCTCTTTAGTACACAGTGCATCCAAACTACAAACAGATTATCAACAAGTCTGCGTTTATTTAATGTATTCCAATCAGGTTATTTATAAATCTGCTTTTATTTCAGCAGATTTTAAACTAGAAAAAATAAGATTTTCTGACAAAACAATGTGCTGTTGGCAAATAAATGTACGCTCTACGTTATAAACAGCAGACTCAAACCTTCTTTTGTTGTTTCTCTTAACTTAAGTGCAGTTCTCTGTGCACTCTGAATTCTGTCAAATGTAAAGGTTCAAACTGAAGAGGTTTGTCTGATTTAAATATTGACAGTTTCCTCATTTTGACTCATTTTCTACACGTTCTGTCACCAGATGAATGAACCAGAGAACGTCAGAGAACACGCAGATGTTCTTTTACCAGCAGTCAGATTCAGAAATTAAGTTTATTCTGTTTCTGCAGAAACTAATCCGCCTCCCTGCATCATTAAACACGGCCTCTTGTGCGTGATGATGTTGGGGAAACGTTTGTTTGTGATCGGCTGTTCACGTACTTTAGGCCTTGTGATAGTTTGTGGTCAGGCTGACGTTTGGACACGTACGGTTAACGCAGAACACACCATGTACTATAAGTGCATACTGATGTTTGAAGTTAAAATTCACTGTGTACTATTGAACTACAAAAATACTCTGAGTTAAGCATCAGTGCGGTTTGTCTCGGTAGCTCAGCGCCAGGCTCAACTCCACTGCAGTAACTTTCCGAGCATCGAGTTTTCTCTTGAGGTTTTTTAATGTTCATCAGCGTCTGAGTGTCGCTGTGAAAGAATAGACAGTTAATTGAAAATAAATCATCAAATCTGATATGTGAGAGTACTCTTGTTGCTCTGGAAATCACTGTCATTGTATCAATAGAGAAATGTGTGTATTTAAGGCGTGAAGACTCAAGCTCTTTCAGCTGCTTTCGGACTTAATTGCTGATTTAAAAATTGTCCGGATTTAGATGTTGTTGTGTTTTTTGAGATTTCAGACGTACTGCATGATCAGAAAGGTTTGAAAACAACTGCAGCTAGACAAGAAAATCCCCTGAATTTACTCTGACTATATTCAGCGACATTTTTAATGAAGTTTGGTCTGATTCATGAATTCTAGATTTCAGTAGGGAACGGTTTTTTAAAAGCTCTGTGCTGCAGACGTGACTCAGTCTGTGGTGAAAATGTTGTGATGAGGCAACGAGCGAGAAACAGCAGAGACATTAGAGGCGACGTCTGAGCCGATGTTGCTAAAGAATAGTTTCAATCCATTGATGGAGCGGAGCCTGATACTTAAGGTTGGAAACACACACACATTCCTCCGTCCACACACACATCTACGTATCAGCAGGTCAGCAGTTCAGTCTACACACACACACACACGCAGGATCATTACTCGATAATCATCTTCTTCACCTGAAACGTTGCAGGAGATCTTTTGTTTTTATTTTTGAATAAACGGCTCGTTAGCATCGTTAGCACGCCCCGTGAAAAGCGAATGGGAGCTGGGCTATCTGTGGGAAAAGTGGGTGTCATAACTTGAGGATTGGATTCAGTACAGCAGGTGGAGGGTTTTCTGCCTTCCAGCAGGTGTGTAAGCTCGTTAAGGTAAAGTCTGTAATTAGTCACCACGGCAACGCTTAACTAGCACACTGAGATTTTGTTGTTTTTCTTTGTTTCGAAGGGATATTTTGGGAGTAAAAATGGCCGCGTTTTGCGCTATCAGGCGTCCCTACATGAACCAAATGCACTGCTGATTATAATTTAACCCCCCGGCTTCTGCCTCTCTTCTTCTCTTCTCTCTTACTCTCTCTCTCTCTCTGGAGCATTTACCCCGTGCCAAAATGGATCGGAGCGTCTCGTGTTTTTATTATTTGACTCGCAGCTGAATGAACTCTGTCAGCAGGAAACAAAATCTCCTGGTTTGAAAAAAATAGTAAAAACAAAACGACAACAGAAGATTTGAAAATAAATCGGCTGCAGGTGGCGTTCTGGGCTTCTGTGAGACAAAGAAAATGATTTATTTATTTTCATAATAGGGGATTGTAATTCTCTTCATTACTTTGCTTCATTCAATAAAGAATCCTGTATGTACTGAAGAGCAGCTGCTTCTGTGTCTGTGTGTGGAAGAGAAATTTAAACCTGGCTCATATTTAGATGGATGGATATTTTATAGATCTTTTTGTTCAGGTAATAATCTTTTTCTAAACTACTATCAGCTGGTTAATGACTCTTTAGTTTAGAGCAATCAAATTCCTCTTATTAAAAACACTAACTTAACATGTTGATGTACCGCTGCTCCAACCAGTGAGCTTGTGTAAATGTTTGACTTTGGAGTCTCAAATATTTAGTCACAGTTAAACACAATAACACAAAATAAATAAAAGATTCAGGCTGCTAAAGACCTTAAGTTCGGGTGTTCTGCAAGGTCACGGGAGTCCAGTGAGTTTGAAGAGAGCGACGTACGAGTTGTAACCCGTTCAAAATAAAGCAAAGATGTAATGTCAGAAACTTTCAAGAACAATCTGAGCCTGAACAATATATGTTTTGCGTACAAGCATCGATCAGAACAATTTGCCCCTTGAGGATTATGTTGAAACCTTTACAGGCTGGTTGAAGCAATCCAAGTCTGATTTTATTAGAAAAAGTAACTTCATATTTAAAGGTGACATTATCCTCATTTTCAACCAGTTTAAATAAGTCTCAGAGCTCCTCAAAACATGTGTGTGAAGTCTCTTGTTCTAAATCCACTCTGATCCTGTATTTGATAATGCCTATAAACCCCTCTATTTCAGCCCTGCTCAGAACAGGCTGTTTCTGTGTCTGTACCTTTAAATATGTAAATGAACTATGTCTGACCACGCCCCCTCTCTGGAAGAGGCTCGGGTGTCTCTGGCTTTCTCGTTCCATGCCCTATTGTTTACAGTGAGAAGGCAGACTCAGAGGGCAGAACAAACACCTAGCTGTGGGAGTGTCACCCACCTGGGGGAGGGGCTACTGCCCTTTGTGATGTCATGAAGGGAAAATCTCCAAACGGCCTGTTTGAGCACACATTTTCTGAAAAGTGGAGCAGGGAAAAGACGGAGAGGATGGACTTTTCTCATCATTGGGGGGTTTGTAGACAGACTAGAGACACACATTAGAGTTAGAGAAACATGGTGAAGTGTGTTTTACAGAATATGTGACTTTTAAATATACAATACACTTAATTGTCCCTTTTGGGGAAATTTGTCTTGGACTCCCAAGAGCTGCAAACATTCAGCTGCTTAACTGAAAATGATGCTCTTAAATGTGTTTGGAAATATCAGCATGTCTAATATATGTATAAAGATGTATATGTAGATATTTATTCATACACATTTATAAATGTAATAGAGGAGGTGCCGGTGGCCTAGTGGTTAGTGCCCATTCCACATGTATGGATGCTATAGTCCTCCAAACTGGTAGCCCAGGCCCGATTCCGACCTGTGGCTCCTTCCCCACTCTCTCTCCCTGCAGGATTTCTGACTCTATCCACAGTCCTGTCTCTGACTTACACATACTTGTTCCCTTCATTTCTGCCTTTTTCTTTCCCTCATTTTCTCCTTGCATCCTTTTATTTCCTCGGTTCCTTTCCTCCCTCCTCAATGTTATTTTTCAATCCTGTTTTCTTCCTCTCCCCCTCTGCTCTCCTCATTCCACCGTTTTCTAATCTTTTGTTGAATTCCTTTGTTCACATCTTTGTACCTTGATCTTTCTTCTCCCTCCTCTCCTTTTCCTTCTTGTCCTCCCTCGGATAGCCCCCCCCCCTCCTCCTCCTCTCCTCTCGTCTCTCGGTCTCGTCTTCGCTTTGATCTCACACACTCGCAAGGTCTGTTAGATGTCAAACCTAATCACTATCACAGGTGTGTTTGAGAGAGAATGCGTGTGTGGGAGAGAGAGAGAGAGAGAGACTATCAGTTGCCATGGAAACAGGCTGCAGATCACAGCAGCATCTCTTGAGGCGTCTGTGTACGTATTTAAACACACGCACACACACAGAGCTGCGTGGGTATTCTGCCACGAGCAGGAATATAAAGCAGATGATGTCATACTGATGTCATAATGATGTCATCAGACTAAAGATATCTCACTAACAGGTGTGGGGGTTTGAAATACGTGACTCTCTTTCAAGTCTCAAACTCTGGAAGGTGTGATTCAGGTGCATCATGGGAAATGTAGGATCCTGTGTTTTAGGGAAGTCAGTCCACACTATAGACATAATTCATATTTATTCACAAGACCGGTGCCTCGGAGACACAGACTCATTACTTAGTCTGATCAAAGTGTTGACATATAGAGACAGACAACCAGCCACACTCACATTCACACCTAAGGACAATTAGAGTCACATATTAACCTAATGAGCATGTCTTTGGACTGTGGGAGGAAGCCGGAGTACCCATAGGGAACCCATCATGAATAAGGAGAACATGCAAACTGCTCTGCCCGGTGTGGGATTTGAACCAGGAACCTTCTCGATGTTTTTTTTACCTGAATTTAGCAGCACGTGTACTGACCAGAACAACGAAAAGAGTTTGTGTTCTCAGTTTTCTCCCGTATTAACTTCTCTGCACTTCCTCTCTGTAGAATCCAGAATAGAATTTAAAATATTTTTTCTCAGGTACACAAAGCTCTTAAAGGTCGGGCACCATCACCTTCAGTTTCTAAATGTACTATGGGAGGTAGAGCCTTCAGTGATCAGGCCCCCCTCCTCTGGAATCATCTACCAGTCAGGGTCCAGGAGGCAGAGACCCTCTGTGCTTTTAAGAGTAGACTGAAACCATTCCTCTTTAATGAAGCTTATAGTCTTGCTGGCTCAGGCTTAGACTGCCGGGAGTCTCAATTTCATGAGCTTGCTGTCTGCAGAAGTTAAAAAATTTAAAGAAGTTGATATTTTTCTCTGGACCGTTTACGATACAGAAACAAAACAGAAAAACTAAATCTAACACTAAAACCCATAAAAACTAAACTAAAATGTATGACATCAATATTAAAAACAAATTCCAACTGGACTGAAAAATAATCTAAAACTATTAAAACATTGATTCCTGTCTGTCTGTCTCTTTTTTTTTTGTCTACATCCCATATTTGTTGTCCCTCTTTGACCCATTGGTTGAGGCTGCTCACCATGAGTCTGGTTCTTATCGAGGTTTCTGCCTGTTTAAGTTTTTGCTTTTCATTGTTGACAAGTGTTCACTCGGAGTGGATAAATGTTGGTCCTATGCTGTTTCCATTATGCACTTGAGAAAAAAAGTCTAAACTTAGAGAAAAAAAAGTGTTGGTTATAAAATCATATATTTTTGGTTTACCTTGCACCGTCTTTGCTGAAGCTTTTGTCTTCATGTTAGGGCTCTATTTGCCTTTGAATTCCCCCCAGGGACAATTTTTATTTTATTTTTTTAATGAATTGAATAAAGTTGTCAATAAATGCTAAGAAAAAGTAAAAATGTTGAGAATAAAGCTGAAAGAGAATAAAGTCAAAATATCAGGAAAAATAGTCGAAATCCTGGGAATACAAGCTGAAACATAATTTCTTGACATTTAGATTTATTTTTTTGTGCATTTTAAGTGCACAATGACATGAAGTCTCATTATTTATTCCTCATGGTTGGCCCTAAGCCTCTTCCGTAGAGAACAGTCTATACCTGAAAGTGTCAGAGCCATTGTTCTGATTGTTCTGTCTTTGCTGCTAAATAAATAAATAAATGACTGATTTATTTCCTGCCATAACCTGATTTTTCTCAATAATCCAGTTTGTGCCTGTCTCTCTCTCTCTCTCTCTCTCTACCGGTCTGGTTGGCTGTCTCTCTCTCTGTCTCTGTCTGTCTGTGTGGGTCTCTCTCTCTCTGTCTGTCTCTCTCTCTCTGTGTGTGGATGTCTATCTCTCTCTCGCTATCTGTGTGTGTGGATGTCTCTCTCTCTCTCTCTCTCTGTGTGTGGATGTCTCTCTCTCTCTCTCCCTCTGCCTGTCTGTCTCTCTCTCCTGTTCAACCTGCTGGTATCACCAGCAGCGATGCAGAGGAAACACACTGAAGCGGCCCCGGTGTTTTATTAAAAACAACATTGAACCGCAGTATTTATTGTTTTACTTCATGTTCATCCACTCTACTAGTCGTGGAGCTGCGGGGGATGGTGTCGCCTCCTGAAGCCCGATAATCAGACGCAAAGGCCGGCGGCAGGGAGGGCTAGCTGGCTGGAGTTAAAGCCAGGGCTCCTGTGTGAATCTCGGCCTCAGAGCAGGATTTTATCTGGACTGTTTTGTGGATATTTGGATCGTCTTTGTAGGTAGTTCTCCCGGTCCTGGTGGGGGATCTATTCTGGCTTCAGTTGTGCTCCGTGCTTGATGCCCCGGAGACCCCGGAGGAGCTCAGACTGCGGAGCCCCGGAGCAGGGCTCGGACACCGGGGAAGCAGAGGAGGTATGTCGGCTGTGGGAGGAACAACATTTACGACCTTCCGTGTTTGTGTGTGATTCGAATTACATGTTAACATTATAGGGAATGTGTCGATTCTGAACCCCAGAGCGGGCTCAGTGTGGATCCACATGCAGGCTCACATTAAGAGGATGTTTTGTGTTGAAGGAAGGAGCTAGCTGGTGGCTAACTGTTAGCCGAGGAGCTAGCTGGTAGCTAACTGTTAGCCGAGGAGCTAGCTGGTGGCTAACTGTTAGCCGAGGAGCATTCCATTGTCACAGCCGCTGGGCTAGCCAGGCTAACAGGCTAGCTCCGTAACAGTAATGAACGGGTGAAATTATTCCAACAATTTCGGGATATTAAACGCTTTATTCGACCCCTTTAATCCCACTTAGCGACCCTTCAAAAATCAGTGTTTATCGAGCTGTTCAACGCGACCCACACGCATCGGACTGTTGTCGTCTCGTTAGCATGCTAATGCTAACAGTGCTATGGCTACCTACAGCCTCATTTCCCTGTTAGCATGTTAGCATTAGCTACTACCTGATTGCAACACTACAAGGAATCTCAAAATGTCTCCTCTGACACTGTCATTTTGTTTTTTTTTCATTTCCCCGGCCAAGTGGAGATATGAGGACAATGTGAACAACACCTCCCGGTTACATTTCAGTATTTTACTTTAAATAGACATATTACATTTATTAGAGGGGTTGGTAGTTTAAAGACCAAACTGTGAAAATAAACATAAACTCTTTATTTTGTGTACTTAATAATCAGTATGGAACATTTCTGTTATAATAAGTTTATTTTATTTTATTCATAGTAAAAGAGTTTAAACTTTTATTCAGGATCATACGATATCGATACCTGTTTTGATACCATGGCAACAAGAACATAATGCTGCCTTCATGTGTTCCTCGGAAATATCGACTTTACCTTATTAACGAGTTACATCAACAGCCCTCAAGAGTCGTAATAACCGCTTTAAGTTTAGGACGTTTCAATGATACCTGAGTTGTAGCGTTTTCGTCTCGTTTCAGGGCAGAAAAAAACGACATAAAGCGGAAAGAGTGTCAACAATTATCTAAAGCAGGGGTGGGCAACTGGTGGCCCGGGGGCCACATGCGGCCCCCATCAACCCTCAACGTGGCCCTCAGGTCAATTTTTACATATCAATTAATTGGAATGAAGAAGAAAACATGACAAAATCTGCCATGAAATCATGAAAACCAGAAATATGTCCATAATAATATTAGATCACTGGTACATGTTGAGTTAAATTTGAGACATTATTGACTGTAATTGTTTTTGTATCCTACAATTTGGCCCTCTGGCAGTGAGAATTAAATGAATGTGGCCCTTGCTGTGACCAAAGTTGCCCATCCCTGATCTACAGCCTTTCCACATATGAACACCTTAATGGATTTTCAGGAGGACTGCCCCCTGAAATCCTGCTTATCCGTGCGTTCACACATGAACCTCACAGTGGGAGACTAGCCGTGTTGGACGGGGACGAGGTCTCCTGAAGGAAGATGTTTCCGGAGAAACTCTGGATGAAGTCAGAGCAAAACATTCAGCTGTTTGCGTTCACACATGCAGCTCCCGCTCAGAATACCAGGGGTTTTAATTCTGTCATTATAGCGGACTCTGTCGCTTAGTCTCAGTCTAAGACTAAAACAGTCTTAGTCTGTCTTGCCTCAGGAGACCCCCCTGGCCTCCCTCCTGTCGGACAGGAATAGTCTACCCCTTTGAGGTGCATGTGTGAACAGCCAGATCAGAAGGATAGAACATATAAATATAATTGAATATAGAAAACAAGAACGGTTGCTTGTTAATTTTCCGTTTACTTAGATCTGTGGAAGCTCTGAACACAACAGTTACTCAGAAAGTCTTGCCTGTTTGCGTAAAAAAAAAAGCAAAAGTTGTAAAGTAAAATAGTGCTGAGATTCCCAGAGAGTTTGATTGTTAAGTGTAGCTGCCTTTAAATAGTTTTTATTGTAGACTCTCTGTCTCTCTGTCTGTGTTTATGTCTCCTGGTGGACGCCATAACAAAGTCCATTCACAAATCTACCAATTCAAGTCGACCTTTATCAGCAGGACTGCACGCCCAGAGAAAGTGATTCCAGGGGGGTGTCTTTGTTTTTCACTCGTTCTTCAGAAGGAAACAGAAACTTGTCATTTCAACATGAAGAGCGTTCGTGTCGCTGGTTAAAAGTTCAGCCACAGTTTATGAGCTGTGGAAGCTGCTCAGGTGTCAGCTGCTGTCTGCTTACACAAAGATAGTTTATAAAAAGAGGGAGAGGCATCACTCTGGTTTGTTTCCTGACAACAGTAACAAAGGAGTGGTGATGATTTATCTAATGACAAACAAGCTGAATGAATGCTTTAATTATTTACCTTTGTCCAATCCGCTGAATACAATAACCACGAGCCTCAGCTACGGTTGCTTTAAAAGAAAACCGGTGCATCAAAACCATTTAAAAATCGAATTAGCTACTAAAACACCTTACAAAGCTTTCTTGATTTATCCAAAGCAGACCCATAATTTAAAAACAATTACATTTAAAGAAAATCAGCTCTTCATGCTGAAGTCCGCTCATCAAAAAGCTCAAAAACTTCAGACTGTAGCAGCTTACAAAAGGAGATTTAAGCCGTTTTCACATCTGCACTCCGGAAAATATCTAGATCATTTCAGGAGAACTGCTCTGGAGATTCTCCTGACCTGCCTGTTTGTGGCTGTTTGCGTTCACACATGCAGCTCCACCTGGAAATATCAGGAGTTTTTCAGAAGATTTCTGCAAGTATGAAAAACCCTGATAGATTATTCAGGTCTTTTTTTTCTGTGCGTAACATTTTACACATCCACGGATAACGACCGGGAAAAGACTCTCCGATCAAAGCCATTTGAAATGAAACTGAAGGAACTCGCTGAATCTTCCCGGGTGATCATGTTCATTTAAAAGCTCTGCGTGCACAAAGGACAATCTACATGTTAAGTATTGCACTTATGCTGTTCTACTTGTTGTTATGGCGCCTGCCCTGTTATAAAACCATTGATAAGAGGCGGGAGGAAAAGTATGTCACTGTACAAACACTCAGATCAGCACTGATTCACCATGAAGACACTGTAATTCAAGGTCAGATTCACAAGACATAAACACACCCGAGCTTTTGTTAGAGCTGCGATGATTTGTCTGCTTCTCAGTAAACATTTATACTGATAGAGTTTATATTAATGGATTAACATTTCTGAAGTAAATGTAGAGTCCACAGTTAAAGCTGCGTGTTGGTGAAATCTAGACGAGGAGTTGTGGTCGGCTTCAGGTTAAAAAAACAAACCCAACAGGACTTTCACCCGAAGGAGCAGAGTTACTTTTACATCCGTTCAAGACTTTCTGTGAATAACGTGTTCAACAACGACACAATCTTTACTATTCACATTAAAAAGGAGCAACGCTTTAAACATCTTCAGTCATGTTTTAACAAAAGGCTGCCTCAAGAAAAAAAAAGAGAGAGAGAGAGTGTGCTGTCTAAATTGACAAAGTTTGGTACTAAAACGTTGACAATAGCTGACTGCAGGAACTTTTTCATAGTTCTAGGAACCTTTGAAACCCTCCCCCCTTTATTTGTTGATTCTGCACCGCAGGAACTATGAACTACTTTAGTTCCTAGAACCTGGTTTAGAGGAACCTCCTGCTTCAGAGTAGATACCATGGTGGTCGAATGCAGACAGAAAAAAGTCCCCATGTTGTGTAGTTCTCAGGGAACGCCCTAGTGGATAGTCTCCAGAACGGTTTGGTCTGAATACACCTTTTACATTTGTTTTATATATGCTGCGTTCCAGTTGATCTCAGAAGTTGGAAATTCAAGTTGCCAGTCTGATACGTCATCAGGAACGACCCCTGAAGTCTGATCTCCGACTCGGAAATTCTGAGAACCTTCAGTAGCCCGAATTCAGATCCAATATGGCTGCCACGAGCATCGAAAAGGATGTTTAATCTGTAACTGTTGTGTTTATTAGCAGCTTAGTCGTCTTTTTGTGTAATTAAATCAATCACACCGATGGTATCGTGCAAGTTCTCTCTGTGGAGGTGTTAGCTAACAAAACAAAAGTACTCCTGGAGGCGTCCATGTTGCTTTTCCGACTTGCAACTGTAACGCAGTTAACTCGGGTGTGACGTCATTCCCAGCTCAGGGAGCCGAAAGTAAATGGAACGCAGCGTTAGATACTGTTTGAATTTGTTTGTCTCCTGACTGAACTCTGAAAGTTGCATCACATCTAAAACAATGAAAACGTGTTTGACGAGGAGCAAGAATAAGAAATGTTTCAAAAATAAAAGCAGGGTGAGTTTTTTTTTTAATATTTCTAAACTAGCAATACTTTAGTTCAGCCTGACGCAGGGGGCAGGTTAGGACGTCTCTGCAGAAACATAAAGCGTGTGATGTTTGTTCTTCAGCATTGTTTCCACTAAAGAGTCGGTTTGAAACAGTTTGAAGATCTTACAGAAAGCTGCTGCGCCGACACTCCCGCCGTGTGATAACTGCTTTCATCATGACTCAGGTTTCATTCAGAGGAAATCTAAATATCATTGAACGAGGGAGGCGCCGTGGTGATGCGTCCAATGACACAGAAGCATCCAGGAAAGTTGAATCATTCGAGGGAGGAATTTTGAAGCGGACTGAGTCACTATAAACCGCCGCTGTTATAAAAGGAAATGTTAGAATAAATGAATTTAAGTGAGTGTTACTTCAAAGTTCTTCTGCTCTGATAGATCGTTCTCCTGTTCTTTCATCCTCTTCAGTTTATTATTTTATAAAAGCCTAACACTTTATAGCTGCAAGATGAGATGTATGTTGTGTTTACATTGTGGTAAACCATCCTGCAACTGATATTCCTCAACTATTTTATCCATTATAATTCATTTGAGTGTATTTGACGGGGACAGAGCACCTTGATCAACATCATCAAAATGTAGGAATTAAACATGCCACACTTAACTGGTATGATAATATTCATTCATTGTGCCCGGGCAGGTTATAGAGACTTTAAAATGTAATTATATACGGAGGCGGGACGGTTTCAGCTGGGGAGGGTAGTCCGGTGTGTATGAATGTGTCAGTATGAAACTCCCGCTGTGCTGTGCTTTTGCAACTTTAGCCGTTTCACACTCCTGAAAATATCCAGATAATTTAAGGTCACACATGCTCCTCACAGACTATCCCTGTCAGACGGGAGGGTGAGCGAGGGGGTCTCCTGAGGTGAGACGTAAAAAACAATGCGGAAGTATCGCATGAAGCATCAGAGTCCTCTATACGACGCTATAATGAGAATATCTGTCTTTCTATCAATGCTACGTGTAGTTCAACAGAAGTACAACATCAACTAAAGAGTGGAGAAGAACATCCTGGAGAACAGGAAACATAATGCAGCAGGTTAAATGACCTGTGTGCTGATGTGATGTAACTAACGGAATAATACGTTTTTAGTTTGAAAAGTTGCTGCATATTTTGTTTAAATGAAATATTAACCGGCAGGAACATTCACGCCGTTAAGTACTGGACAGGTTTTCAAAAAGCAAAGTCAGACCTCACACCAGAAGCTGCTCCACATCCCAGTTCATAAAGTTCATCAACACATGAAGCGTTTCAGGCTCTGGCCTTTCATCAGACCTGAACAAGTGAGGAGACACACCTCCATGTGTACGACCCCCCCCCCCCCCCCCACGGGGTCACCTGACAGGTCATGTGATCCTCCATAGGAAGAAACAGTCCGGCCTGTACCGGCTGGACGGGTTGTAGTGTGCCATGGAGGAGCTCTGTTTTATCGTAATGTTTCTGTGCATGGCTCTTCAATTATTCTCACTATGGAGTTCATGAGCTGTCAGCTGACCTCGGGGCTCGTACACATGGGCGTGTGTCTCCTCGCTTGTTTATATCTGATAAAGAGCCGGGGGCCCGAAACCTCATGTGGTGACGAAGTGCATTCAGTGGGATTTAGATCAGCTTCTGGTGTATGGACTTCTTCTTCCTTTTATTTTTTTAAAAACATCTGTGTCTCTATAGATTCTTTTATGAAGGTTTAACAGTTTAATCAAATGTATTTTAATATTATTATTTTTTCAATTTCCTGTAGTGTAGTGCACATTTTCCAGGTATCGGGGGATTCAGTCTCTGACCAGACTGAATGAATCATGTCTTATCAGCGTGTCCGTCTGAAGCTGACCCCTGTGTCTGAATGATTCTTCTGTTTGAGCGTCAGCTGATCTGCAGCTGCCATGTAAAAGCGCCTTTATGCTTTACTAGAGCGAGTTTGTAAATCATGAACAGATCGGGGTGCCGGATGGCCTAGCGCTGGTGTTGCGCGCCCCATGTGCGGAGGCTTCAGTCCTCGTTCCAGCAGCCGTCGGTTCAAGTCTGACCTCTGCCCTTTGCTGCACGTCATCCCGCGCTCTCTCGTCCCCGACGTTTCCTGTCTCTCTCTCTTCAGCTCGCCTCTCCAATAAATGACAAAAAGGCCCCAAAATAACTTTAACAAAAAGAAACAGATCAGACTACACAGGCGCTCCTCCTCTGTGTTTCCTGTGTTTTTCTTGGAGGTTGAATCAAACATTTCCCAGAATATTAGCGTGATAAAAAAAATGTTCCGTCTGTTTGGTATGAAGTGAGCTGTTTGTTCTGGGCGGAGGAATAAAGTCAGAAAATGTGTTTTTGTTAATGAGGGCGTTCCTCTGCAGTGTGGAGACAATGTGACTGCTTAGATCATCTCAACAAAAAGTAAAATAAACCATCCAAGTGTCTGTTAGTCTGCTGTTCCACCACAGCCTGATCACAGTTGTGTGTGTGTGTGTGTGTGTGGGGGGGGGGGGGGGGGGGTGTGTGTGTGTGGGGGGGGGGGGGGGTGTGTGTGTGTGTGTCCTAACAATACTGTCCTGCTGCCTCTCGGATGACTCTGACGTTTAACAGAAGAGAGGGGATTTAATTTCTGGGAATTATTTGATTCAGGATTTATTCTGAACTTCAGATTTATTAGTAATTACTAATTTCTTTGTTTAGGGTCAGAAATCATTTAGTACGAGGTCAAACTGGCTTAAACTGGACCTGATAAGCAGCTCATGATGCGTTAGGAAGATGATAAAGAAGTAGTCCGTCTCTAATACTCTGAATGACGATCTAGCATATGTGAACAGTCAGGTCAGGAGAATATCCAGAGCAGTCCTCTTGGAATAATTTTCAGGAGTGAATATGTGAAAACGACTTTAGAGCGTCTTCTTGTCCCTTCAACTTGACTGCAGGTCACTAACCCACTTCCTGTCTCTGTCTGTCTCTCAGGAGTTTGTCTGTCTGATTGGACCCCTCCCATCATGAACCCTATGAACCAGATGAAGGCTGGACTGGCCAACAATCCACACAGGTAACCACCAAACCCAGGAGTGACGTCACAATGTACAGACACACCTGAGAGTATGTTTCTACATCGCTACAACAAGAATGTAACCCACTGGAGCTCAGCGGGAATTAAACACTTTAAACAATCAAACCAACAACATGTTAGTCCATTGACTGGCTCACTTTTTTGTTTGTTGCTCTCTGTTTAAAATAATTCATGAAAACTGTCAAATATTATTGTAAAAACAGACAAAAGGAGAAAACCACAGTGAACCCTGATCTGTGTCTTTGTCTGCAGCGATGGTTCATACCCCTACGACCCCTCCAGCTGGCAGCAACAAACCAATCAGCCCACAGGATCACTCTCCGTGGTAACCACCGTCTGGGGAGTCACCAATCCCTCAGCCAGCCAGGTATGACATCACCAAACAGGAAGTTTGAATTTATATATTAAAATATCTTCAAGTAGAGCTTGAAGGAAACATGTTGATTTGAATTGTGTGTCTTGTTGTCCTTAAGGGTCTGGGTGGAGGGGTGATGGGGCCAGGGTCGAACCAAGGAGGGGGACCCATGATGCAGGGCCCCGGGGGTCCGGGAATGGCCGGGGGACCCGGAGGCTACATGGGCCAGCAGGGCTACGGAGAGCCAAACAAAGGCTACATGAACCAGGGCATGTACGGCCGGACGAGTGGGGGCTACGCTGGAGGACCGGGGGGGTACGCAGGGAGGTGAGTGTGTGTTGGTGAATTCAACAGATACTTTACACATAGAATAATATACATGAAATTATTATTTTGGTTTGATAATTCACTCAGAAGTAAAGATGTGTAGTCGATCTTTCACTGTATGAAATAAATATAAACAACTCTCTTTCTTGTCCTCAGTTACCAGTCGAACCCCGGAGGCTCTCGAGGCTCGACTGACTTCACTCAGGCAGCTGCTGCTGCAGCAGTCGCCGCTGCTGCTGCCACGGCAACCGCCACGGCCACGGCAACAGTCGCCGCCATCCAGGAGAAACAAAACCAGGAAATGAACTACGGACAGGTGAGGAGAAGAGAGGGGTCACAGGTGATTGTTTTTGTGATGGTTGGTGAGAGCTCCCCCTGCTGGTGACTTCAGGTGTTGTCATGATTTTATTTGAATTAATTTGGGTTGATCATTTATTCATGTTCACACCTGTGAGCCTCCACCTGAGCTTCAGGTGTCTCACGTTACACTAACTCATGATACAATGTGTGTGTGTGTCTGTGTGTGTGTCAGATGGGAGGTCCAGCCTATAACAACCAGTTCATGGCTCACTCCGGCCCCCGCGGACCCCCTGGCATGGCCCCTGGAGGTATGGGCCCCGGTCCTGGACCTAACAGAGGACCCCCCACAATGGGCCCAATGTACGGACCAGGAGGCGGCCCCCAGAGGGTCGCTCAGCATCCAAACTACGGCCCTGGACCACAGCAGGGCCACCTGAGGCCGCCACAGGGTCTCAAACGGCCGTACAGCTCTGAGGTGAGTCAGGAGGTCTAAAAAGATTAGAAATAAGAACATTAAACTTTAAGGAATATAAAAACACTCTTACACGTATTCTTCTTCTCCCTCTTTGGTCCTCAGTCGTTCCAAGGCATGTCTCAGCAGTACGGCGTCCCCGTTGGTTCTAGTGTGAACGTGATGCAGGGTTCTGGTGGTCCAGGTGGTTCTATGCCAGGATCAGGTGGTGGCGGCCATGGTGGACCCGGCCCGTACTCTGGCCCCGGCATGCAGTACCACCCAGGTGAGAAGACTGAAGCAGGTGTTAATGACACTTATTGCAAAGGGAATGTCAACAAGATGACGCCTGTTGATTTTGTATAAATCAATCTAACCACTAAATGGTTTAGCAGGTCCTGGTGGTCCAGGCCCCGCCCCACAGCGCTCTGACTCCTCCCCCTCGTACCAGACCCACAAGATGCCCCTCCAACAGTACCCGCCCTCTGGACCCCCAAACCCACAGTACTACAAGGTGAGGAGAGTCGACCACACCTGTGCACAATCTGTCAATCTCTAAATAATATCAAAAGATGACGTCGAGGTTGGCGAGGAATCATGGGGAAAAAGTTGTTCATACATCACACCAGTGTCCTCACAATATTTATAATTTGGTAAATTTGTCCAGTGGCCTCAATAATCTGAACAGTGAACTAAAGATATTTTATTTTTTCTTCTGTGTCTGTGCAGCAGGAACAGTTCAATGGTCAGGGTGGAGGTTTAAACTCTCTGACAGCAGGGGGCGCTGGCGGCGTCTACAACTCCTTCAACCAACCGTCAGGGGTAAGACAAACTCTGAGTCACATAGTTCATGATTATATGATAGATTATTTTACATTAGGAATAAAGAGAAGTTAAATAAGCTCTCTCTCTCTCTCCCTCTCTCTCTCTCAGCCGGGTCGAGGGTTGCCAGGTTACCCCTCCTCCCCTGTACCTGGAAACCCGACCCCTCCCATCACCCCCAGCAGCTCCATGGCCCCGCCCTACATGTCGCCCGGCAACAGTGACGTCAAGCCGAACCCAGCTTCCTTCCTGCCCGACATCAAACCCAACATGGCCGGCCTGCCTCCTCCTCCTCCAACAGGTACACACACGCACACACGCACACACGCACACACGCACACACACACACACACGCACACACACACACACCACATCATCAATAATAGAAGGTAATGAAAATATTAAGAGTTAACGAGTTAATGAACAATACGATTAATACGTACCTCCATCTTTTGGTTTTCTGATGGGCCGGGCCGTTGGATTGTTTTTTTTTCTTAATGACTCGGTTTCTCAGGTGTGTCATGTGTCACAAAAGGTGTGACAGTGTCTGACTGTGTTGAGTTCTTGTTTTCTAGGTAACCCTAGCGACGACCTGCGGCTGACCTTCCCGGTGCGTGATGGTGTGGTTTTAGAGCCGTTCAGATTAGAGCACAACCTGGCTGTCAGCAATCACGTCTTCCAGCTGAGAGACTCCGTCTACAAAACGCTTATCATGAGGTGAGCACACACACGCACACGCGCACACACACACGCACACACACACACACACACAGTCCTCTGCTGGCTTAACAGAATTCTACAGAATTTCAGGAGGACTGCCTCTGAAATCCTCCTGATCTAATCATTCACACACACACCTCACAGCGGCAGACTGTACCTGTCGGATAAGAGGGGGGCGGGGGTCTCCTGAGGAAAGACATGTCATATAGAGAACTATGTGGAAGTTGTGGACGAAGTTAAAGTCTGCTGTAGGACACTATAGTGAGAACATCTTCCTTTATGTATGTGGAGTTCAAATGAGCGGGAAGAACATGATGCAGCCATTTAATAACATGCACGGAGGTCGTACTGGTCGTGTGCAGACAGTCTTTGGTCGTTCACTGATCACAGTATATAAACGTCACCACCCCTCTCATCAGCTCACTGTGACGTCATGTGGCAAAAACACGAGGAGTCTGGCAGGAGAAACTCCGGATAGTGAAGTATTAATAAGGTGATTTTTATATCAAGAAAGGCTCTGATTCATGAATTATTTGGGGTCTGGCAGGAGAAACTCCGGATAAAGTCAGAGTGAAAAATGTGGCTGTTTTTGCGTTCACACATGCTGCGCACCTTGTCTTTCTCTGCAAGGTGAATCACTGTTTTTGTCAAAGGATGTCTGGTTGATTCTTTGAAGATGTGAAGGCTGTTTCTGGTTTGAGATTAAAAAAGGAACTTACTCTTAAACAAAAAGGTTTTCCTCCTGGGATTCTTCCTGTGATAAATTCTGACACTTTTAATAAATATCTGAGTCTGTCTGTGACAAAAACAAAGAAGATTTGTCCCTCAGGACGACATTAAAGATGCTTTTTGTAAAGTGACTCACTTGTTAAGAGTTGATGCTATACAAATACAAATTGATTGATTGATTGATTAAAGACATGACACGTCATCAATCTTCTCAAGAAGCTCCCCATTGCACACCGTCTCTCAAGAGTGCTTAAAAAGTTTATTTCAGGGTTGATAAATGTTTGCATGCTTGTTTCAGACCGGACCTGGAGCTGCAGTTTAAGTGTTACCACCACGAGGATCGACAGATGAACACCAACTGGCCAGCCTCCGTCCAGGTCTGACCTCCATCCTCTTTCTCTCATCTTCTCTCAGAACCAGTTTGTCCTGCTCTTGATTTTTTTTTTTTTTTCCTGTTTTATTTACTCTTCTTCTTCTTCTTCCTGCTCAGGTGAGTGTGAACGCCACCCCTCTCACCATCGAGCGAGGCGACAACAAAACCTCCCATAAGCCTTTGTACCTGAAGCAAGTGTGTCAGCCGGGCAGGAACACGATCCAGATCACCGTCACCGCCTGCTGCTGTGTAAGAACTCCTCATATTTCACACATCTACAGGTGAACTTCATGTGCTGCTGGGTTTAACATACCTCTCTCTCTCTCTCTCTCTCTCCCTCTCCGTCTTTCTCTCTCTCGCCCTCCCTGCAGTCTCACCTGTTTGTGCTCCAGCTGGTTCACCGTCCGTCGGTCCGCTCGGTGCTGCAGGGTTTGATGAAGAAGAGGCTGCTGCCTGCAGAGCACTGTGTCACTAAGAGTAAGTTCCTCCATCAAACCACCAATCAGATCATTCTGATTTAGGACTGACTGCAGTTTGTCCAGTGTAGCGTCTTTTTCAACCAATAGAAATGAAGATCACAACAAATCACTCATCCTTTATTTTTAATTAATCCGGGAGCGGAGTCGCTGAATGTTTCTAACTTAACTCTGAATGGAGAAACATAAACTGCAGATATTCTAACATTTTGAGAAATGCTCATTTTGATGAGCAGTGTGCCGAGGCGTTCGGTTGTTTCACCCGCAGCTTCGTGGCTAGTTGAGTCACAGGGCTTACAGTCTGTGTTGTTTCAAAGCGTTGTTACATTTTGAGGAGGTGCACGTCAGTCAGTGTGGAGGAGGGACAGGGTTACTCCTTCAGGTCAGTTCATCAGAATCAGATCAGTGCAGCGTTCACGTTTGTGAAGTTTCAAACGGATCTTCCTCAAGTCTCCAATCTTCTGTGATGTAGGTTTGTGTGTGCGTGCTGTCTTCTTCATGTTCTTAAATGTGTGTGTGCTTCAGTAAAGAGGAACTTCAGCAGCGGCACCATCCCTGGGACCCCCGGGTTAAATGGAGAGGACGGCGTGGAGCAGACCGCCATCAGAGTCTCGTTAAAATGTCCCATCACGTTCAGACGCATCCAGCTGCCCGCCAGAGGTCACGACTGCAGACACATACAGGTCAGAGCCGCGGCGTTTGTTTTAACCTTGCTTTTATTTGAGGTTTTCACTTTTAATTTCCAAAGGAGCTTTTTAAAAAAAAAATTATAAAACAAAACGGGGTCACACCGGGACAACGGGAATATGTAACTTATTTTATATTTGTAGGAAATAATTTCATTCATAAAATGATTTGGAAGATAAACCTCTTAATTAATATGTAACTCTGACCCCTAGTGTTAACAATCGGTACTGCAGTCCAAACTCTAAACATTGGTTACAGAGCTGTCCACACAGGTCCCTCGAGTCCGTCTGTTTGTAAAATGAGCACGCTTCATAATAACATAAAGCTTTGCATGTGCTGTATTACAACGTTGTGTACAAGAGACTTAGGCACGGTTAGTCCTGGTGCAGTGTGACCGCGGACTGTTCGACACACAAGATGATGATTTATCTGTCTTATTGTGATCCTGGTCTCGGCCTGCCTTGGTCTTGACGGTAGTCCCTGAACCTTTTAGTTCTGGGGACCTTTAGTATAAAAGAGGCTTTAGAACATGTATACAATTCAACATTACTAACTTCAAAAAGGTTGGGAAAAAGACGTTTGATTTGTCAGTCTAATAAATTTCTGTGTGTGTGTGTGTGTGTGCAGTGTTTTGATCTGGAGTCGTACCTGCAGCTGAACTGTGAGAGAGGAACGTGGAGATGTCCTGTGTGCAAGTACGTCACACTCACTCACACTTTGTTTGTATACAAACATTTAAACACATCTTAACTCAACTCCAAAAATCAAAGAGGAAAAAATAAAAACTGAGTTTGTTGTTGGTGTTAAAACATTCCAAATTTCCAAACTGAAATCACGTGAACACACTGATGTCGGAAAAACGACCATCCCATGAGCACCTGAATGCAGCATAACGCCTGTTTGTGTGTGTGTGTCTTTTTGTGTGTGTGCAGTAAAACCGCTCTGTTGGAGGGTCTAGAAGTGGATCAGTACATGCTGGGGATCCTCATCTACGTTCAGAAGTAAGAAACTTTGCTGTTCATTGTTTCCCATCGTTTGGGTTTCTGTCCAGAACGGGGTCAAAGGTCAGGTGTGTTCCTCACACACCTGTAAGCCTGTAGTTCACTCTACGCTCTCAGGCATTCATTCAAGTGATAGAAACGTGTCAGGAACGTCTTCTCATACAGATTGTTTGTCCTCAGCTCGGAGTACGAGGAGATCACCATCGACCCGGTGTGCAGCTGGAAGCCGGTCCCCGTGAAGCCCGACATCCACGTGAAGGAGGAGTCGGACGGTCCCGTGTTGAAGCGCTGCCGGACGCTCAGCCCGAGTCACATGGTCCTGCCCAGCGTAATGGAGATGATCGCATCGCTAGGCCCCTCCTCCTCCTCCAACCCTGCCTCCGCCTCCTCCCCGATGCCCTACCCGTCCCTGTCTGCAGGGGGCAGCAATAACAGCAACAACACACCAGACTACCCCGGACCAGGTAAACGGGAGCCGCGACACTGACCTTCAAAAGAGCCGATGGATGTTTTAACAGCAGAGTAACGTCATGAAAACAACATCCATTAACCTCCTCCTCTTATCTGTATTGGTCCAGGAAACATCAATAATCAATGATGTCATTACGATAATGATATCCTCCTTTAATGTATAAGTGCAACTTTAATGCACATGGAAGGTCTGCAGTTCATTAATGTGAGATGACGATGGATCTCTGATAAAACATTGAGGTGGAGGTGACGTAAACACGAGTCTCTCTTAACGTCAGGCTCAGACCTTTGACTTTGTTGTTACGACGTAAAGAGACAATGAGGTGTTGTCCAATCAGAGGTGCTGCTTGGGGCCCCAGACCAGTAGGGTGCGGAAAATGCAGTTTGCCTGGACGCTAACGTACTACTTGATCCTAAAAACCGATAAGCTACTGAAAAGAGAGTTCTGATGTAACGGCTGACCTACTTACTAAAACGATCAGGGCCGATTACAGAGACCTCAGTGTTATCCGGGTTGAGATGGAGGAAGTTTATAAATTCTCTCTCTCTCTCTCTCCCCTCCTCAGCTCCGTCCTATCCCAGTCAGTCTGCTGGTTTCTCAGACTTCAGTGGTCCTGGGACTCCGGGAATGGGGGGGGATTTCTCCTCCCCAGGTCCTCCCCCTCTCTCCTACCAGTCTGAGCTCTCCAGCGCCCTCCTCACCCCCGACAAACCTCCCCCTCATCCGCTGGCTGGACAGGTACAGTGATGACATCATCATCATGTTTTTTTGTTTTTTTTAAAGAATAGAAACATTGTGAATCAGTAAACAGCACCTCCCTCTCTCCTTTCCTTCACTCCATATCTACTCTCCTTCAATATCTCCTTTCCTTCCCTCAATCACCTCCTCTCCTTCCATCTCTTCTTTCCTTTCCTTCCCTCCATATCTCCTCTCCTTTCCTTCCCTCCATCACCTCCTTTCCTTCCCTCCCCCAATTCCTCTCCTTCCATCTCTTCTTTCCTTTCCTTCCCTCCATATCTCCTCTCCTTTCCTTCCCTCCATCACCTCCTTTCCTTCCCTCCCCCAATTCCTCTCCTTCCATCTCTCCTTTCCTACCCTCCATATCTACTCTCCTTCAATATCTCCTTTCCTTCCCTCAATCACCTCCTCTCCTTCCATATCTCCTTTCCTTCCCTCCCCCCAATTCCTCTCCTTCCATCTCTCCTTTCCTACCCTCCATCTCTCCTCTCCTTCCATATCTCCTTTCCTTCCCTCAATCGCCTCCTCTCCTTCCATCTCTCCTTTCCTACCCTCCATATCTACTCTCCTTCAATATCTCCTTTCCTTCCCTCAATCACCTCCTCTCCTTCCATATCTCCTTTCCTTCCCTCCCCCCAATTCCTCTCCTTCCATCTCTCCTTTCCTACCCTCCATCTCTCCTCTCCTTCCATATCTCCTTTCCTTCCCTCAATCGCCTCCTCTCCTTCCATCTGTCCTTTCCTTCCCTCCTTTTCTCCTCTCCTTCCATCTCTCCTTTCCTACCCTCCTCTCCTGCCATCTCGCCTTCATCACTTTCTTTTCTTTATTTCTCTGTCTCCTTTTTCATTCCTTTCTTACTTCCTCTCTCTCAGATGTCGGTCTCAGGCCGTCTGGACTCCACTTCCCATGGTGCTCCTCTCCCCCAGCAGCAGTCGCAGGGTCTCCACGGCAACTCCCAACTGGGGGCTAACAACCAGATGATGCAGCGTAGCAACCAGAATCCCCGTCTCCAAGGCGACAGCTCCTTTGGTCTGGGAGGATCCTCGGAGGTTCCAGAACCTTCTCTGGACGTGAGTAAAACCCGGACAGAGACTAAAATCAGGTTTATCAAATAGCCTAGAGAGCTGATTTTCACATAGGTCCCGCCTCTGATTTGGAAAATAGCCATTCTTAGATTGGGGTTTTTGGGTGACACATGGGGTGGCCAATCAGATTTCAAGGCGAGGAGCCCATGCCACCCCTCTGGCCACGCCCCTGAATATATAAAACACCTTGGAGCCGGGCTCATCCTGAGTCTGTGTCAGAGACTTAAAGAGACAACAACAGAGACGTAGTTCTGCTGTTTGAATCAGACTAACAGACATGTTTGTTTCTACAGTTGCTTCCAGAGTTGACCAACCCTGACGAGTTGCTGTCGTACCTCGGACCTCCGGACCTCCCGAACAACAACAACGACGACCTGCTGTCGCTGTTCGAGAACAACTGAACACTCTCACACACAAACACACACATACTCTCACACACACACACACACACACACACACACACACACACACACAAACATACTTTCAGAGACTTTAGTGTATAATACAAACTCTTTCTCTCCTCGCCCGCCAACATGACGCGCGGTCCAACATGGCCGCCGTCTGCACAGGTCGGAGCGGACGATCAGAAGGAAACAAACAACCTTTTCAAAATCGTTAATGTGTGACTATGAACTTGATGGTAACTTTATTTTATTGTTTTTTTTTTATCCTCTGAAACTGTATTTTGATGTTTCATCCTTCATTCCCAGTCGACAAAATATTTAAAGTGACGACGACGCTGCTGCTTTAACTACACACACACACACACACACACACACACACACACACACACACACACACACACACACACACACACACACACACACACACACACACACACACACACACACACACACACACACACACACACAGTCACTGCTGAAACTCTCCAAATCACCCGTGTTTGTTTTTTAAATCTCACAGGTTCAGTGAGTTTCTATAAGAGAGATGAATCGGTCAGTCGGGGTTGAAGAGGTTCAGCAGTGATGAGCCGTGGCTGTGTTTGTAATTAAAGAGCGGTATGGTCCTTTAAAGGCGGAATATTTCTGCTCCATGAGACTTTTAAATGTGTCGGTATAAACAGTCCAAGATGAGCTTTAAAGGAGTGAAGGTGAGATGTGGAGACTCTGAAGACAAAGAACTGTTGAGAAACATTTACACTCAGCCACAGAGAGAACGCGTCACTGTGAAGATCCTTACAGCGTGTGTCCACCTGGCGTTTTCTTCAGGGAGAAAAGTGCTGGCTGTGCGCTGAGAATAAAAGCTCTGCACGTGTGTCATGTCTGTATGACATTGGTCTCTTGACTACAGCCGCTGTATGACTGACACTGCTCTGTTGATTTTTACTGTATGTTTTATATTTCCTTCACTGAGCATCAAACGGAGGAGGTCGGCCCTCCGATGTTGACTGGATGATGAGCTTAATAATAACAATGGCCGCCCAGCAATCCTCTGATCAGACACGGAGCAAAGAGGATTTGGATACAAGACACAAAAGAGACAAAAATAAGAGGACTACATGATTGGCTGGAGCCTGCTGCAAACGCTCTCTTTGTGTTAGGAACAATTTAAAAAAAGATTCTGGCACGCAGAAAAAAAACGCCAGGTGGACACAAAACTCAACCATCAAATCAGGATTTTATCAAAGATTCCAAAAACACAGAACTGCTGATAAGTCATCAGAAAATAAATAAACTTCACGTGTTTGACGTTATGTCGAAATATTTTTAAAGATTAATCTAAAAACACTCAAAACTACGGCAGACAATGAGGGCCAAATTAAAGAAATATAATCTGACATTTTAGGATTTAATCGTGATTTGACAAGATTACAGTTGTAAGAGAATAAAAATGTAATATTAGGAGAATAAAGTCTTAATGTTACAATGCCAAAGTCATAAATGTTTGGCTGTGGTTAGCCTGTATTTTATTTTGAAAGGGCATATCAGGAGAGCAGTCAGTCGCCTGCACTATAAAGAGAACTGTGGAGCAACAAAGTGAATTTCTACTTTAGTTAAAGTTTCTCAAATAACTGAACACTTCCTGTTTGTCGAGCAGGCGGCTGGTCGCTCTTGAAAAAAGCAAACAGGCTGAAATAATGACTTCTTTTCAGGTTGTTTTACTTTTTTTTTCTCAAATTACGTCTTAAATCTCCAGATATATTTGACTCTTGAGTGCGGCCCTCATACTCCATCGTACTAAATCACAGAGAGAGGCACAGATTGTTTCTTTAATCTGTTTGAATCTGATTTTGAGCTTCAGTCACGAGAGAGATCCATCACATGCCGTGTGTGTCTCAGTGTTTCAGGATTAATGCTGTTCAACTTTTAACAACAAAGATGACGAGGATCAATCAGTGAGTTGATTGGTCCCAAAAAAATAATCAGCAGCTCTCTTCAAAATGCATATTTTTACAATGAATTGTCCCAAAAAATGTGAGAAACATCCGTTTAGTAAAATGTGAAAAAAGAGATTTGAGTGATTGGAGGAGCGCGGTCGGGTCCGATTTGATGAGGGATTGCACCTACGCTGTTTGTCGTTTCTGTTGCCGGTCACAGTAGCTGCACCTTTAATCTCAGATCCACCCTAAGTCATTTTTTTCTAGAACAGCGCCTGAGCCTGACTCTTATCATTTTTTATTTTTTCACTTTTTGTTTAGAAAAGTGTCTGAAACAAGAGAAGAATTAGTTCAGAGTCGAGTGATACAGAATGAGGAATGTTTCAGGTCTGATTTTAGTGAACAAACGAGGACGTCCACCACGTATGCAGAGTTTTAGTCCAATGTGAAGCCATAGGTCAAAAGTGACTTTTTACATCCGGTGTGTAAAGTACGTTTTGTAGTCAATAGTTTGAGCAGTCCTGAGATCTGACTGACTTACATCACGGCTGCTGCCTGACGCTTTGACCTGACCAGTCGGCTCGTTTGTGTTTTTATCTTTATTTTCTTTTATTGATTAAAATAACATGAAGCTAAAGTGACTTTAAGAGACAAACAATAGGAGCTACAGTAAGGGAAGTGTTTCATGAGATAAGTCTGGAGAGGGAGATGATTCAAAAAGGAAATCATTGGCAGGTTGTTTAATGATCAATAGTTTCTGAAAGTAAGCTTTAAAAAATCTCTGATTTTAGGGGATGTTTTTAACCCAAAGGTGCTGCAAGCTAAGAGAGAGTACTGTCTACATGTTTTGTTTCTTAACCGAAACGTTGCAAACCTATTCGTTAAATTTGGACAGCGGGCAGGAGTTTACAGGCATCTTTGGGTGATTAAAAAAAATTAATTTACGAATACTGGTTGCGTTAACGAAACTTTGTATTTTACTAGAATTACGACTAAATTTAAGAAGCAGTAACCGTGACAACCCTAACCTGCAGGGGCGTGTCTGGACTTTTTGGACTGAGGTGGCCCTTGACTTACGCAGGGGGGGGGGCATGAAGTTTGTGGGCACACATACACAAATTAATTAAAAATGTTTGAATCTTTCTAAACCCACAAACTTTAAGTACTTGTAAGAAATACAATTTGGCAAAATATAAATCTTTAGTTTCTTTATGGACTGAAAAACTAAGATATATGAGCGAATTTGAAAGTACTTAAAAGGATTGCATGCTTACTGTCGCACGCTGTCTAATTTATAAAAATACATTTATTGGCAGGTTAGACGGTGTGTGCTAGTGTTTGCTTTGGAGTTTTTATGGAAAGAACAAAGTCATTAAAGTATTTTAAAGTAAAACTGAAAGTACTAACAACAACAAAATACAACATTACATGTAAAGAAAACTATCGGCAGCCTTTTGAAAACAACCAGAATAGTTGATTTAAACTCAAGTCCACCCTCTGATTAGGCAAATAGCCAATCATTGATTTGGACTCTGGGGTGGCCAATCAGATTAAAAGGGAGGCAAATGCCACCCCTCTGGACACGCCCCTGCTGACATGCACACGTTTGGATCTAGTGGTAACACATCACCCGGACAGATACGTTTCACTAACGGAGCCAGAAGAAAAGAAGCACCAGAGAGTATTTGAAAGAGAAATGAGGATGAGAGCAGAAACTAAAACTCTGCATGTTGTGTGTTTTCTCTCTCGTCTGTGGCTGAGTGTAAATGATTTCACATGACATAAAAATGGATTTAAAAAAAAAAAAATGGTAAAGGGGCCAAAATGATTTAATTCGGATCTCTGTCATCGTTGTCTTCACTCCTGCAGTCGAGCGTTCGAGCAAGGAGTTCTTGGATTTCAGGGCAACTTTATGAGGCAAAGAGAGAAGAAGAAAAAATGAATTTAAATGAAAGTCGATGAGAGGATTGTTGTTATTGCCTCAAACGGTTGCCCTGAGCCCAAAGAGCTCCTCGACCAGTTTGTGTATGTAATATCTGATGGTCCATCTTCACCCCCTCCCCCTCCTCCTCCTCCTCCTCGTTCTTCTGTATGTTGTAAAGTGACTCGAGTCCAGACAAGTCGTGGTGTCTCCGTGTCCCAGTGAGTTCTCCGGCTCCTGGAACGAATAAAGCTATACATGATCACACTGTATGATTCAGTAATGATGCTAATAATAACAGCAACAATATTATTAATAATAATAATAATAATAATAACCTTTGTAATTTAATAAACACACACTGGAAAGACACGCAGAGGACGACATGTGCTGATTTGTGTGAAAGATGAAAGGAAGTGTGAAGATGCATCCGGGAAATACTGGAGAGAAAAACGTAAAATAAAAGGTGATTTGTTTTATTTATTTCTGCAGCAACTAATACACAGAAAACCAATCAGAAACTATTTATTAAAATCAGAATCAGAAATATTTTTACTTATTCCCAGGGGAAACTGTGGGAGTACAATTGCCCCTACACAGAATATAAGCCTGTAGATATAAAATATTTATATGAGATATGAGGGAGAAATATGCAAATGTCAATTATATGTACAATAAAGACAAAAATATACAAAGAATAAATAAGTATAGCAACAAGTGCGGTACATGGTAAATGGAGTAGATAAAAAAAGCAGTATGCACAGCCTCCTCTCTGAGCATCAACGACAGGTTGTTAAAAGGTCACTGATCGAAACCGGGCCCCCTGTAATCCTCCACCAGCTTCCTGTGTTTTTCAGAACCCCACAGTTCAAACGCTCACCTCTACCTGGAAACCTGAGAAAACCTCTGAACAGACTGGACTGAATGAGACCTGCTTGGTTGCAGAGGCGCTGCTTGTCAACTGGCAAAGCAAGCCCCCTTAGGGCTCACAAACTAGTTTTGCAACAACAGTAAAATCCTCCCTGAGGGGGCCCCAACTGAGAGCAGTCACTCTTGTTGCCTTGCTGAGCATTGCACACATTATTGCTGTGAAAAGCGAAGTTTGTCGATGAAAGTAAACAAAGATAAATGAAGGGGAATTATCCGTCTTTACCGTGTTTAGGAGAGAGGGCCCCCCAACTGATTTTTGCTGGTGGAACTAAGGAATTGGTGTAACATCCTTTACACTAACTGAAGCACACATCTTACAGATTAAAGCGTCAGGTACAGCCAACATCAGAACAGCTTATTGTGTCCGTTTGGAGCAGACACTCAATGTTTACGGCAGGTTTAATAACTTTATTGTTCGTTTTTTTGTCATGTTTTTGCCTTTCTTCTCTACTCTGCTAATCCAGTTGAAAATCAAACAATCTTTATTTGTAAAGCGCCATTTCATCACAAATGTTATCTCAAGACACTTTAGAAAAAGAGCCGGTCTAGACTGTACCATGCGGTATATTATTTATTTATAAAGACCCACCATTAATCCAGCATGAGCACTATAAGTAACATTTAGAAAAGTTAGAGGCAAGAAAATAAACGTCCTTTTAAGGGGCAGAAACCTCGAGCAGAACCAGACTCATGTTGAACAGACGTCTGCAAACACTGACGGTTTGTCCCATCTGTTCACACGGAGGAGGCGGGGTTTATGACTTAGGCGTAGAATGTGCTATTTCAAGCCAATTCAGACCGGATTTTTTGAGTCTTATGACTAATTTTAAGGTCAGACCGAAATCCAGCCCAATCGGGTGTTATTGGCGCAGTGTACACTGAGGCTTGACACCGATCAGCTGATCCAGACCAGTAGGATGGTTTTCTGGCATGTTTGATATTTTGGTCGAACAACTGCACGAACACTGGTGCAGTGAGAGCAGAGCCACAAACCGATTCCTCGACTGAAAGGGATTATTGGTTATGATTTAGCTGCTACGAGCTTGTGTTCATTATTGATGCTGAGTGTGTGTGAGAGAGAGTGAGTGTTTTTGTGTGGATACATGAGCTGTGCATATGAGACAACTGAAAAACACATGGGGCGGCTGTGGCTCAGTTGGTAGAGTCGGTCGGGGGTTCAATCCCCAGCTCCTGCAGCCACATGTCCGATGTGTCCTTGAGCAAGACACTTAACCCCAAATTGCTCCTGCTGCTTCGGCGGCGGTTTATACATGTGTATGAATGGGATGAGTACAGTACATCTGACTTCAACCTCCAACTGGGTGAGTTTTTTATCGACAATCATGAATGCTCCGCCCGAGTCCAACTTGAACTCGTACAGTGTGAGCTCTCAGGTCGTGCTGGACAATCGTGTCGTACATTGTGAGCAGCACATAAATCGTAAGCTCTTGTTGAGTGACGTAAACGATTCGATCGTACAGTGTGAGCTGACGTTCCACCTCAACACTTCTACAGTAGTACAGTGTACGCCGGGCTGTACTGCAGCCAGTCAGCGGGCGAAGCTCTAAATATAGGTCTACTGGCTTCATACAGGCACCTGTTGCGCCGTCCATCTTAATATAAAGTCTACTGAATGGTGGGGTTTAGAAAACTTAGTCAAGCCCAGATCTGGTTTGTCCTTTGACACGGGTTGCCAAGATAACAGAAAGCAAAACATTAGAAAGCAAAGGCAAAGAGGATCACGATTAGCTAGTAAACGTTCTGCTTTATTAAATGATTTATGTAGAAGGCAAATACATCAACCATGTTCCTAAGGATAAACACAATGTGCTCCTGTAAAAAAAAACCTTAAAGTAAACAGAACAACAGAGCAGATTTAAATCAACAAGTTTGAAAATTTGGACTTTTGAACTCATGAGAATGTACACACGTAGCTCTTGAGCTTTGAGCTTCCCCTTTGTGCTGAAGTGAGGCGCCGACTGTAATAAAACAATAACAACGACTATAAGAGGATAGAGTACGTACCACAGCATGAAAACGTTGCTTAAATTAACTTGTTTAACTCGTATGATCATTCAGATAAACATGGTTCAAGACGTTTATTTGAAAAGCTGTTTTCCCTGTTAGCTGCTCATAGATCAGCGTGGCTAGCGTTACGTTAGCTTCTTCAGTAATGTTATAGCTAAACCGGCGGTCTATCAAATAGTTCTAGCCTACCCGTCGATATGTGCTAGCATGCGGCCCTGTGCAGTACAGTGAGCATAAATTGATAACAGCAAATACAGAGAGTAGTGGTGTTTTAAAGTGATTATAGGAGCTTTATTTGATAGGAGATAATTGTCAATGGAGACGCTTCTCCTTAAATCTTAATTAATAGAGTTCTGATATTGGATATGGAGAGAGAACTGAATTAATATAGTTTTATTATGATCTGGTAGCATTATTACGGGATATGGATAGCATCACACCTCGACAGAAAACAGGCTAACATGAGTTAACAAAATCTGGATTCTTTTCTTTATGGTTAAGAGTTTTTAGACGAGACTAAACAATTAAGATTTTAATTCTCAAGGCTGTTGGCTCTCTCATTAGACTTTGCAGTGTAGGCCAGGTGTTCCCATTTTCGACTTGTGACCCCCAAAATAAGGCTGCCAGAGACTGGGGACCCCACTGCCTACGATGTTGCAACCCCCCCCACCAGGAGTGTCCCAACCCCGACTTTGGGAACCACTGCAGTAGGCTACTATATTAACTAATGTCTTATAGTTTTTGCACGGACTTGCTCCTCCTCCTTTGAAGGACTTTAAAAAGCTGAAGTCTGCCAGTGGGATCGGCACCAGGGGCCACAGCCCGAGGAGACTGTGAGGTCCAATACAGACGCACTACATTCAGACAAACTGTTCTGTCAGTCAAAGGAACTAAATATTGGAATATTCTCCCACTCACAATAAGAGACTCACAAACATATGCAACCTTCAAAACACACCTCAAACAGTGGATAAAACCAAGTCTGTGACCACCTTTAACCTTTATTATTGTCTTGTGTCACTTGTGCCTTTGTATTTGTATTTTATTTGTAATTTGTATTTCTCTGTTACCTGCCTAGGGACAACAGATGTAAACTAGCACTTCTGCTATAATCTGGCATTTTTACAGCTGTAATTGTTACAGCTGTTCATTAATATGCACTGTCCCTAACAAATAAATAAAATAGTAAATATAGCCTACACAGGAAGGCCCCCTCAGGTCACCTAAGAAAAAATAACTACACACATCACAAACCTGTATTAATAGCCTAAAGGTTGCTTCTGGATTAACAGATCTGTTGATGGACAGCCCCCCCCCCCCCCCCCCCCCCCCACCCCCTTGCTCCCTATCCCTCTTCCTGCATCTTATCCCATCTCTCCCCCTATCCCTTTCCAAGCCCGGTGCAGTCTAGGCCTGTGAAGGCTGTTTCGTAATGAGCCGGGGATCCGGCCGAAGATTTCTGCCTTTTAATAAGAAAGTTTTTTCTTACCACTGTAACTTTTGCTGCTTTGCTAAAGTGCTCATGATGGATAGGCCGGATCTTTGTAACATAACAATGAGTAAGGTCTTTTTACCTGCTTTTTGTAAAGTGTAAAGTGAGATAACACTTGTTATGAGTTGACGCTATACAAATAAAAATTGATTGATTGATTGATTGATTGATTGATTTGCTAAAAGGGAAGCAATTATGGGCACAGATTGTAAAATATGCTACACCAGCCCTTAGGCTACTTGAGTTTTAAACTGTAGTAAACAAACTTTTTGTTTTCCCCTGGAAAGACCAAATATTTAACTGTCTGTCTTTAAGTGACAGCGCCCTTATTGTGAGTAAAATATGGTTTGATTCGTCAAACAGAAACTTCAGACGGAAAGTTTTACGATGCGGATGGCGGGACAGACCGCGCCCAAACCAAGTGAGTGCGCGTTCACATTTTCCCTCTCCGGCGGGAGCGCGCACTGACTGCAGGACTTCATGTTCCCGCAGCTGCCCGTGATTCATGGCGCGCGCTGCTCGCAAACATCCTTTTGTTTCTGACCGGGGTAACCGACCGGGGCGGTGTTACACTGTGACGTAGCCTGGCAACGTCCACCCCCCGCCTGAGCTGCACTCTGGTGTGTAAATCAAACACACCATGACTAGTAAAAAAATTAGCTCCTGCTCTTCTGGCTGCTGATTCGCTCAAGCACTTGTCAATCAATAACTCAAGCGGCGCCGATTGGTTCACAGTGGGTTTACACCGCCCACCGGCGTCTTATATAAAATTAATCCACACACTTCCATCTTTTTCGGATCCCTGTAGCCAACCGTATTATCTCGCCGGAAAACCGTTAGTCCATCCACTCCGACTCAGCCTGCTGAAATGGCCAGACCGAGAGTCTTCTTCGATGTTTCTCACAACGGAAACCCGATGGGCCGGATCGTGATGGAGGTGAGCGGGCCTGGGTGCTTTACAGCCGGGAGTGTGATCACTGTAGACGGCTTCATGATGTTAGCCGAGAGGGGGGGGGGGTTAGACATACCGGGTCTGCTGTGTGTCGTTAGGTGTTATAAGTCACTTCGTATCTTAAAGTTAAACACTGACTCGATCTGTTCAGAGTGGAAACGTCGCATTTAGAGCTCACATTATCCGAGCTGTCACGTACAGGATGGTGTTGGAGACCACGTGTTTGTGGCGTGTAGCCAACTTAACAGATAACGGGTTTTAACGGCTGGTGAAGCGAGAATCCGGGAAGCAGAAGAAGATATTCATAAATGAGAATGTAATATAAATAAATATATGTAGTGTAGTTGAGAAGCTACCTGCTGTGTGTACAGTGAAAAGCTTCAACAATAAGGGAGTCTGTGAACGATTTAACGAGCTGTTTAAATACATGTGATCACCTCGAGGGCCCCATCGGAGGCCCCGCACGTCATGATGTGGTAATTATTATGAAGTAGTTCATAATTTAAATAACGCAGTCACAAAGTGGTGGCCCGCTGTTTCCGCTGGACATCGGACCATCCGAGAGGTGCGCAGAAGGAAAATATAAAAACGCTTGTGCGCAGCTGTTCTTTGTTGCAGCGTGTAGCGGCCTTCAGTCAGCCCGGGAAACCCCGCTGCTCAAACCAGTGTATTACTTATTATTATTGTTATTAATGTGAATTGAAGTTAATGATTTTTTTCCCCCAATCATAAATGTGCTGTCTGCGGCCGTTCAGTTAGTCAGTGAAGCTAATTACACCGGTTCCGGTGTAAATGGACGAGGCTGCAGTTCTGGAAAGTTCCACGGTGCTGGCGCGGTCGGAGGGGTGCGGGGGGGGGGGGCCTTTCTGCATGACTAAAAAATGCGGATGTAGGGAGAGGGCCGACTCAGCGGCGATACCTTTTGCCGTTTGTGCCCACAATGAAGACGCACAGTGTTGCATAACTGATTGTGTGAAGTACAATGGCCCCTGCTGCTACAAAAGGCTGGACATTTACGGCAACATGTTTCAAGCTAAGAGCTGCTAGCATGCTAGCTAACCTCAGCCATTTTGTGCGCACACAAGTAGCTGTGTCCCATTATGGGCGTCACCTATGTGGCACGAGCTCTAAGCTAAACGTTAACCCAAAGACCCCTGTTGAAATGTTGAACAGCTGCGAATCATTTTGTATTAGCAATAAGCCACACTGGTATGTGTGCGACATATTTGGACCTTATGAGACTGTTTTCAGCTGGCTTCCTGCCTGTTCGGTGTGAATGTTAAGCATTAAGTCTGCCGTGTGCAGAAGGTGGCTTTGCATCACTCATGCAGCCAACTCTTGCATTATGGATGTCTGGTTCCTGTTACTGCCTAGCAGGTGGAAAGAAGGCTGTAACCTAATGTGCTGTTCTGAGACCAGCTGCAGTACTTACTGCACACCAGACTGTGCTGCAGCTCCCCCCCCCCCCCACACACACACACACACACACACACACCATCATGCACCCCTCCCTCTGAACATATTGCATGGTAACGTCACTGGTGTGCAGGGCATGCAGATATTTCAGTGTGGTGCAATGCTGCATTTCTCTATCACCTTGCTAAAAAACTATTGCCACATAATTACCTGATCTGGTGTAATGGGCATGGACTGCTACACAAAGTATTTCTGATATTGATTCAACTTTACACCCCGTACACCTGTTCTTCGTAAATGCAAGGAGTCAAATGTATTTTTAGCTAATGTTTAGAGGGGATGTTTGCAGTTCTGAATTTCCAAAATGGCACGTTGTTCCATGGTGTATTGGAATGTAATTTAAATTCATTTCTGCAAGGGGGTCATCTGTACTTTCCTGCAGTTGGAATATAACCAACTGGTGTGCTGACACATATGTGTAGCAAGTGATTGAATAACTTTATATCCAGACTGCACTAAAGGAACAAAGTGCACCATATCTGACGCACCTACTCTGGTTTTGGCTTCATGCCAGGATGGCAACAGGCCAGATGTAAACTCGAGTGCTCCAGCTCACAACTCTCGCCTTGTCCAAGACACTCAAAGCTGACTTCACACTCTGTTAACCTGCCAAATTTGACTAACTTCAGGTATGATGCTTTTTGTTTCTGCAGCTCCGTGACGATGTGGTGCCCAAGACAGCTGAGAACTTCCGTGCCCTATGCACCGGTGAGAAGGGCTTCGGCTACAAGGGCTCCGGCTTCCACCGTGTCATCCCTCAGTTCATGTGCCAGGTAATGCAGCAGGGTACCCAATTGCAGTCATGATTCTTTTGCTTGGTTTAAGTAGGTTTGTCTGTGTGATACGTTACAGGGTTTTGTTATGCAGTTTAGTTTATTAATTTCACTATTTTCTTAAAGTTGTAAGGTTTGGGGCATTTAAAATCACTGATCTTTCACCAGCTACGTTGGGAGCAATAAACTTAACAATTGCAGAAACAACTCTTTTGAGCTAAGGTGACTTCCTGAAATGCCAGTGGAAAGTTTAGGATGGCTCCGATGAACGTATACTGCAAGACTCAAAAGTTACTGAAATGGTTTAGATATAAAAATAATTGAATTTATTAGTTCTACAAAATGGATCATCAGCATTACTGCACATATAACAATAATCTAATCAGCACTAGGCTGTCATACTCTTCAATAGACTCATAATCTGATGACTTGGTGTCGATAAACATTGCTGCCAGCCACACCAATATTCTGCAGCATCTAAAAATAACTGCTCAGCTCATTCATATCCAGTTTAGTGCTGCCTAGCATAGCTCACATTCAACTAAATCCTTAATCTCAACTCTCCCTCCTTCTTTTACAAAATGTATTTTGTCTTTTTGTTATTCCTTCTTAAGGGTCTTTGCGTATTTACAAAAGTGTTGTAGAAGTCTAATTTATTATGCCTGAGACTGTAGTGTGTTATTGAGACATACTGCTTTACCCCACCTCCAATCACTGGCCCGTTCACCTGTAAGGCTCCATGTTTAAAACTAAAGTGTAGACATCGCACATCAGTATTATTGAAAAATGTACTCTTCACAATTAATGTGAGTAACAAGTGCAGTTTAAGTGTCCCAAAATAAACTTCACGAAAATAATTCCAAACAGAATAGGACTCAAAACAAAAGCCAATAACTAAATCTATTGATATAAAAAAGACATGTTTTAATTTAAGAGCAAGGATATCCACCATTTCTAATTCAAAGGATCTGAGTGTGCTGTCTCTATGGGGATAAAACTTGGTGTGGACACCTTCATGTTTGTGTTGAATCCCGGCCTATCCGCTGTTCACCTCTCAGCAGCCAGTGTTTAAAGTGTTGGCTTTTTAGATTAAATAGATCAGTCTTGCCTGATTTATGCAGGAGACCAGCTCTAGTATTACTGTGTGTGTGATGTTAAACGATATATTTGAACACACAGGGGGGTGACTTCACCAACCACAACGGAACTGGTGGAAAGTCCATCTACGGGAACAAGTTTGCTGATGAGAACTTCACTCTGAAGCACACCGGTTCCGGCATCCTGTCCATGGCCAACGCTGGACCAAACACCAACGGATCCCAGTTCTTCATCTGCACAGAGAAAACAGCATGGTAAGAGTTCGCAACTAAACGATTGCTAACCGGTTAAATGGAGCCAACCACTTGGCTTGCAAATAAAAGCTCCCCTCCTGCTACATGACTCTTCTCAATGCTTTTGTGCATTTCCATCCCTATGTGGCTACACAAGCAGCTCCCATTTTAGTGCTGGTTGTGAGACTATACTTAATAATGTGTCTGCCTGCAGGCTCGATGGGAAGCACGTGGTGTTCGGACAGGTGGTGGAGGGACTCGATGTGGTAAAGAACATGGAGAAAAAAGGCGCCCAGAGCGGCAAAGTTGACGGCAAGCTCACCATCACCGACTGCGGGCAGCTCTGAGCTGCAGCACTTAACCCTCTCTGCTCGTCCTGTAGCCACACCCCTATAGGCTCCAGCCCTGTCCTCCCCATCCAATTCAACATTCCTATTGATGGAGATTCAGCAGATTCCCCCCTACCCTTCCCTCCTTTTATATTCTGTTAAAATCATGTTGTTGCATTTGTGACTTTGCCTTTAAAGTTTCTTTTGCATTAACGTTCTTTGTTTTTTTTCACAAAGTCCCAACGGTTTTTTGTTAAGTCAAAAAATGAAATGAGAGAAAATAAAAATGTTGCCTTGACAACTGAGACTGTGTTGTTATTTACAACTGCAAAAACTATGTCCTGTTCAATATGTTTAGTACAGGTTGTCTACACTCCTGGTTCTCAGCTGGTGGGGGGGGGGGGGGGTAATGCACCTCTGCCAATAAACAACTCTTTTTGCATGACATAATGCAACTATGACATTTAAAACTTTAATTTTTTTCTTGCATTGGAGGGGGCAAACCTCAGTGCTGTGTGCAGTCATCAAAAGTGCACAATTTGTCACTAGTGGTGACATTACAAAGTTGAGTCCCAACTTATTAAAGAGCTGATGGTGGGACCTGAAGCTAAAACCAGTAGAGAACACTGCCTCCAGTATGTAAATGGGGTGATGTGACTCAAAGAGGTCAGAAAGTCCAGATTTTGGAAAGAAAACTTGACTTAAGATGTCATGCTCTAAATACTGGTATATTAATCAAAGTTACTGGTAGTGTTCGTTTACAACAACACCTGTCATGATTTGTTTTTGCTACTCTAGTTTCTGTGTAAAGGTCCGTGTGTGTCACTTCAGCAAAATGGCAACAATGCTCTTACCTATTCTAACTAGCATCAGAATAATTTCAGAGACTACAGAGAACACACGGCTGAAGTTTACACATCAGGTTTTTTGGCATTTGTGAGCTGCTAACCAGCAGTGATTAAACAATGTACAAAATATTTCTAACTTTGCTGACGTCATTGTCACTTACTATCTCTCCAAGTGTGGACAAGAGCCTTTATAAAATTGCTTCTTTATGCGATTTAAAGATACTGCTTACATGTGACGTTAATTTGGTTAATGCACTAAAAATATAATCTAATGTGCGAACAATGAACTGAAGAATATCGTGTGTGTGCGTCTCCAGCAGAGGGAGCTGTTTGGCTTCAATATTCTGATCACAGGGCAAAATCTGGCACAACTTCTGATATTACATTTTAAACTGCAATTACATGCGTTTCTATTTTAATAAATAACATGTAGTCAATTGAATATCCAAATGTCACAATACTCAAAGATTTATCAGATTGTTTTTAGTACCATTCTCCATTTAAGGACTCACTGTAATGTTAACGACGTCGTGGGAAGGCCAGCAATGTTTGACTGTGTAGCAATGCCAGGACCTGCACAAGAGTCAGGATGCCGGAAAAAGAAAGACGTCCTGGACATTTGACCCCAACAAATAACATGCTGACTAGCGTTTTTTTTTAGTCAGCTCCAAAAGCTGACCTGAGACAGGCTGAGGAGGTGAGTTTTAGACAAATTTAAAATTTAAAAATTTAAATTCTTTAAATATATATGTACAATAGATATACAATATAATATATAATAATAATAATAATAATATATAATATACAATATATATGCAATAACCATGGCTCATTCATGGTCTCATTATGGCCTTTTAATTAGTGAATATTTTAATTCAATTCAAATTTAAAAATTTAAATGCTTTAAATTTAAATGCAACTCAAAGGGAACTCATTTGGAGGAAAAAAAGTACGTTTTCAGTTCAGCTGCAAAAAAAACGTAATCGCTTCAAACTCAAATTACGTCGTACAGATCCATCTGTAACGGCTCAGGTGGTTGCTAGGCAACTGAATTTATCCGAACTTCTGGATTCTCCGGTTTTGAGACAGCAGGTAAACACTTCCTCGTCCATTCACGCATTTACAGCTAGCTTGACAATACGGTTGAAAATCAGCATTTTACGTTTACCAACAACATTGATTTTGGACACTTGTGGTTTTTATTTTAGGTGAAATGTCAGATTTAAAGTCGTTTAATCTCCTCCTGAGACCAAAATATGGTAATGCTAACCTCCCCCTGGTCAAATTATTTTACTCCCCCTGCATGCGGCTGCACTATGGGCTACACCTGCATACACACACCTGTGTTTGAGGCAGTGCTATTCAGATTCATGCACTTTTTAATTCGCTGTTTAAAATACAACAAAAATCCCCAAAAAGTGGTCAAGGAGGGCACAGTGGTGGAAATGTTTGTTCCGGCAAGTGTATGAACTTTACAGGTGTTAGGTGTTGATTATATTGGCTTTTAGTGTATGTTAAGTGAAAAACAGAAACAAATAAAGGAAGTCAGAGCACACTCATGCTTTATTTTAATATACTAAAGTGCTAAATCAACAGTTGACAAGAAAATGTTTGTAACTTTTACTGAGAATGAACACTCAATGTTGACTTAATAATGTAGTGTTTTCTATGCAATTTATGGTTACAACTGTACGGTTTCTATTCTATCCAACTTTGTTTTCTACATCATCAGTTTTGTTAAATAAAATGGGCAGGTCTCTCAATATTGGTTCCAGATACGCAATCTAAAAAAAAAAAAGGGCGAACAATAAGGTTAAAAAGTCTATGTAAGGGTCTTCATCCACATTACGAATAGATAGAGGAGCGACCCTGAGTTCTCAAGAACTTGGCAAGTATGCGCCTCAAAATCTGTGAGCCCATGGTCAGACAGAATGGAGTTGGGTCATAGCTTCTTTGCATATGATGCCAGAAATAAGCGTGCTTTTCAGATGGAGAGCAGACTGCCAGCTAGGTAGCAATGCCTTGAGTGTGTGCTTTTATAACTAATCCAAATGAGAATGAACCATGGCTACTTTGGGGTCAGTTGCATTGCGGTTCATAAAGGGTTAAAGTAAAAGAAACATTCAAAGAAATGGTAAAAGATTTAGAGATAAAAAGATCCAACTCAGTAGGGGCTGTGAGCTGAGCTGCTGTTAAATGACCTCAGCTTGTTTCTCTGATAACTTAAGATCCAGACATCCGATGACTTAAATCCTTCACTTTGTTCAAATTTACCTAAAAACAGCTAAAACAAACTTGGTAGACATTATGAAAACGTTTGGCTTGGTTAAGGCACCACAAAAATGGATTGTAGCTTTGGCTGAAATATGTACTAGTTACATTTGTGAAATGATGTATGTGGCTTTTGTTCTGTGTGACTTTGTGGCGTTATATTGAGCTGGGACAGATTAATTTAAATAAGGTTACGTAAATAACTTAAGAAATATTAATTATGTTAATTTACATGGACTTAAAAGAAGTCAAGTCATGGATCAACCTCTTCCTGCTCTCTAACTAAATTCAACATGTCATGATGATCACATGATTACAACTACTCAAAGTCAGATCCAACATGGCCTCCAGAGGTGATACCTGAACCTCGACTCATGTCACTATAGTTTTACACATCAACAATATTTTTCTACAAACTGAACCGAGTTAAATTAAATATGTTCCGATGCTACAGAGTTTATAGTGAATCTGTCAGCAGCTCGTCTCTGCCGTCCTCCTCTTCTTCCCAGAATTGTTCCTCCGGCTCTGGCTGGGGAGACACACCCCCTGACCCTTGGCTTTCCCTGACTCTGCCCGGTTAACGGCGGTGCAGGACAGCCCCACATCGCAATCGCAGCGCCCCAGCTTGCTTCTCCGTTTGGTGGACCCTCGTAGCAGACAGGCCTCGCCCTCCACGGGGATCCTCTGACAACGTTTACCGGTCAGATACCTGACGCAGCACAGACCGTCCGCACAGTCCCCCGACCGCACACAGCTCGACATCTCTGGAGCTGGAAGATTAGATATTACATGTTACTCTTTGCAGTGCACTCTGGGACTTGTAGTTGACATCAAATCACTTACAGTCTTTATTTATAAAAAGGAAGAATACAAAACCAGGTGGGGAACGTTTTGTAGAAATTAAGGACGTAATTATTCAGACAGTGATCTTGGAACCCATTTGCTTTCGCCTGACAATTACACGTCTCTGGATTAACGGTGAATCTCTCTTGAAATCTTTAATCTGATGTAGTGATAAAGGACTTCAAGCAGAGGCTTGTTTTTCTGTGTGCTTTTGTTTACAATACAAATAGCAAGTGTGTGTTCAGAAAGTGAAATCGACACCTTCAGATATGCTTTTGCTTTCCATGCAGACTGTTTTTCACGCATACACTAAAGCGTAAAATAAACAAAGGGGTGCAAAAGGACAAGTTAAGAGATGTCAAAAAAGCAATTACGTGGATATAAATGTGTACGTTGTGATGCTTTTCTAACCCTTTTGTCAATACATTTCAGCCACTTATAGATTCACTCACCTTTTGTCCTGTTAAAGCCGTCACCGTTGCTCTGTATGTCCGTCTCCGTGTCTGTGTGTCTGTTCACCTGTCTGTCCTGGGAGGATGCTCTCCTCTGAGCTCTGTTACTGCACTGCCCAATCTGATTATTTGATTGATAGATTGATAGACAAAAACAGAAGAAGGCGTATGAGTTGAAGTATCTGATAATCAGATTAGATCATTTACGTCCATATGGCTGTCCTGTTTTTAAATCCGTCCAGGTGTTCTCTCCCTGTCTGTCACTGACCTGAGGTACATCACAGTCAGGTGTTGAACATGAAGCTGGTGATCCTCGATTGGAGTTGGACGTTGTGTCTGTTCGACGCCGGACTGGACGGTCCACCTGGTCACCATTGGAACCATCCTGATTGACAGGTGAGAGCGATGTCATGGTTATTACGTCATATATCCACAGGTGGTTACTTACTACTACATTAAACACAACTCAACTTTATTTATAAAGCTCTTTTCATACAGAAAAAGCATGCAGCCGGAAGTGCTTCACAAAAGAATGACAGACTTTTACAACAATAAAAGACTCAACAGGAAGACGGTAATAAAATAAAAGTTCATACAGTAGGAATTAAAACATTAAAATCAAGGCTCGAGGCTATAGGACTCCAAGCGAGTCACAGATGTCATTCCCCACCTTCTCTCTCTCTCTCTCTCTCTCTGATTTCTGACTATATCCTCTATCTTATCTCTACAATAAAGGCACAAAAAGCCCCAAAATAAATCTATGACAGTTGGATAAGACTGAAATAAAATACAAGAGATAAACAAAAGATGTGAAAACAAAGATGAAAATATTAACCAAAATTTTTAATCCCTCCAAATTAAAAGCCAGATTAAAAAAGTGGGTCTTCAATTTACTTTTACAACAACCGTACACACTGCATGCGTCAGAAATCAAGAATACTTTTATTCAATATGTTACCAGTTTTACATCCTTTATATTCTTTTGAGAATAGAATTAAGAATCAAAGATTCAAAGTAAAGTAAGGGATTTATTTAAAGTTAAAAACAGGCCAAAAGCTAACAGCAGACTAAAGGCTTTAAGGGCTAAAAACAGCAGGAGCACCTCTGGAGTTTGATTAGTGTTTATAATATTACAGCTTCTACTAAAATGACCAGTACTACTGTCGAGTAGACAGACCAAGACTCCCCGAGACCAGAGAGCTCCAAGACCGAGACAAGACCAAGACATTTAGGGATCAAGACCAAGACCAAGGCAGGACGAGACCGAGACAAGACCAAGACCATAAATATCACAGAAAAATCATCAACCACGCAGCAGGCGTGTCACTCACTTAGACCATAACACCGGGAAGGTTGCGGTCGTAATCGGTGTAAAATAATCTTATTATGAATGAATTAAAATGATCTGTTCTTTTAGAAAGAGACGTTTTCCTTCTGATCACAGTGATGATGTGGAACAATAACCTTTCAGTGGAGGTCTTGACCGGTCTTGATTTAAAATCTGGAGTCCACCCAGTCTGAGACTGAGACAAGACAGAGTAAAAATCCTTTCTATTCCGAGATAAGACAACCGGTCATGGTTTCAACATCTTGAAACCATGACTGATTTGGAGAACTACAACATTACTACAGTCCCTACTGTGTTTAAAAGTACATGAAGATACTCATGCTGCTTTTTTGAAGCTCTACTCAAAATGACGATCATGAAACCCATTTTATAGCTAGAGAAACTATCATGATAAGTATACATATTGTTCAATCAAATCTTATTTTGAGTGTTGTGGTGTTATTTAGGTAAAACTAGGCCTCAAAAGTAACAAAAAAGCGTGTCTTTTCCTGTTAAACATGCAGTAAAGTTAACGAGCAGGCCCGTCTGTAAGACTCTTTCAGGTTTGCACATTTTCCATGTTGACACAGTTGTAGGTTGTGGGTATACATTTTGTAGTTGCACAGTCTAAAACACGAGTTTCCACTTCCCTGCACGGTTTATGTGTTAAATTGTTGTTAAGTTAAAATAAATAAAGATAAACCTTCATTCCTTTTCTGTCCTATTTCTTTGTTTGTTCAATTTTACACATCTCAACATAATCTCACAAGAAGAACCAAGCATGCTGTAGAAGATGTAGAAGTACTACAGTGAAGTGTTTATTTACTCACCAGCAGCTCGGAGCTCTGCTGCGTTGACTCCTTGGAGGATCTGATGGTGTTGGAGTCCAGAGCCAGACCACAGACCAGAGACACACACAGGAAGCTGCGCCACATCCACATCCTCAATCGATCAATGAATCGCTCCTATAAAAATCAATCACTGGATCCTCTTTTTATCTCTTGCAGAAAACTTTTTAACAGCAGAAACAGCTTTGATTCTGTCGACTTAATATTATGATCCTGTATTTTTTTGGACAGATTCTTTATTGTTTTAAGGAGATCTTCTGTCCTGTGGTCGAATAATGGATCCTGTTATCAGAAGAATTTGAAAAAATCCTTCCAGAGTATTTAAAAACAAACTCTTTTAAACAGTTTCTGCCGAGTTTATAGATAATTCACACCTGTCAGTCTGTGCTCTGAACCTCTCTGTCTGCTGCCTTCAGGTGTGTTTGTTTTTATACCCTCCCCTCTGCTCTGATCCGTCCTCTGTCAGCTGCCCATCTCTCAGAAGTTTTGAAGGTGTGTTTGAAGCTCGACCGCATCAGTCGGCGGAGACAGTGCCTCCTTCCCTCGCTTCCTTCCTGGAAGCCCCAAGGCCTCAGGTGAGGCGGGCCGTTTGATACCTGACACCTCATAGACCGCAGAGATTAAACACACCTGGAGACACGAGACAGGTAGTCTGTGTGTGTGTGTGTGTGTGTATTTTAGTGTGTGTGTGTGTGTGTGTTCGTGTGGTTTTACTTTATGTGGTCTGAAATGTGACCATAAAGACTCATTAGAGCAGAGCTGGTCTCTGGCAGGTAGGCGGATGTGCGAGTGTTTACAGGTGATTAAAGCCGGTTAACTGACACAAGTGAATCCGCTTTGTGACGACACCAAACAGGTGAAAAATAAATCTCAGATCATCGTCTCTGATCACCCAAAACCAGTACAATCATTCCTGCAATACACAGATACTTATATTTCCAGGTGTGTTGATTTGTCAATCATGCAGCTGTTTTTGGATGCATGAGGCAGAACACCCGAACCTGTGAATGAAAACCTGGTGCTTATGTGCAATTTTTCCCTCAAATTTTTGAAGTGATAGTTTTTAATTGTTCTCATCTTGCTTACTGAAATTATTACACTAATATTTGTTTGTCTGAATTTACTCCAAGTTTCAGTGATCCAACGGTTTGTGGGTCTAAAGTCGGGCGTACAGTACACTTCATTATCTGGCCGATTTAGACCCCATATTTGGATCATATGACTGATTTTGATGACGGGCTGAATGTCACCTTGATAGCACGTTTTCCGGTCTGCCGTGTATACTGAGGCACTGGGCTGATCACGGCCTGAGTTTAGCGCCCCCTGCAGACTTATCTTGGGATTACTCCAACATACGTTTACCTCATGATCGGTTGCCAATGTTTTTGTGCATTTTAAACAGTTTGCAGGAGTTAGCTTGCCATTTTTGATAATTTAAAACAAGAAATGATCCAATATTAGGTGACCAGAACTCCTACTTGTTGCCATGGTACCGAAAATTATGGTTCGATTTTGACTTGTATCATATCACCAAACTCACCAAAGTAAACTCCACCTAGCCTGCTGCAAAGTTAAAGACATGAAGACATGAATGCATCAATTATTATGATACAATAATACATTTAGTATTCTTCATATTGAGTATCTCTTATTGGTACTTTAAAGGTCCAATCAGTGTGAAGGTATCTTACTATATGATCAGACATTAAGGAAACATGCTATGTTGAAGTGCTGGCTTCTCTGACAACAATGCAGCAGCCAGTATGTCCTCCTTCTAACTTTAGATTCTGGTCCTGAATGCTCTGGATTTGTTTGGACCAGAGAAGGTAGGCGGTTTTAAGGAACCCCCACACGGCCGTTTTGGACGCCCCTCGGTTTGTCAGATATGAGAGCAGTTATCAGGTCAAACCAACAGGTGTTGCAGCGATGGAAGCGGGCAAGAGAACTGGTTCAGATAGAAGTGATTGTACCCGACCTAAAAAGCCTCTGCATGTTTCTAATAAGCTCCACGAGCAGAAACGTGCTCAAACTAGGATCAATATTGGAGATGCTTTTGAAAAATGGAGAGAGGTTAGAACACAGAAAGGTTTACAGACTCATGCAGAGCTGGATAAACACTGAAGCTTCAGTGTCCACCACATGGCAACCTGCGTGAGCATCGACTCTACAGAGGAGGCGGGGGGAGACAGCTCTATACAATGTTTTGAATTTGGACTGCAGTACCCATTTTAAACTCTAGGGGGTCAGAGTTACATACTGCTCCTTTAAGTGGGCCTTTAATTCTAATACTTAGTTTTTTTTCTTGAGTAAGAATTTATATGAAGAACTTAAATTTCTGTTGAAGTGTTTGAACACTTTTACTAATATGACTTCTTCTATCTCTGATCATTATTCATGTTTTCGATCAGATGTGAGCAGACAAACGTACATGAAACACGTCACACAGAGAGAGCAGCAGTGAGTGTGTGTGATTGTGTGTCTGTCTCAGTAATTGTGAGCATCTGTTGTCCTTTTATTGAAGCCCTGGAACAACCTGCAGGCTGGAGACCTTATCACTCACACACATCTACATCTACACACACACACACACACACACACACACACACACACACACACACACACACACACACACACACACACACGCACACACACACACACACAGGTCAGAGGCTTTATCATTTGCGTTGCTGGTGTGTAGATGTGTGTGTGTGTGTGTGTGTGTGTGTGTGTGTCTTCTTATTGTCTGTTTTTATCAGAATAAAAAAGGAAACGTCTACCTCCTCTTCCTTGTCCTTCCTCGTCTCCTTGTCTCCTCGTCTCCTCTCTGTCCTCGTCTCCCTCCTCCCCTCAGGTCAGATATAAAGTCCGTCCATCAGCAGCTGAGAGACCAGACCAGGAGCCCCTCTCGTCCAGGTAGGACCAACCTGTCTGTCTGTTTGTGTCTCAACCAGCTGCCGGCCGGTCGTTCAGTTCAGTTTATTTTATGTATTCGATCAGAGAGTTTACTTACAGTTAACTTTTAATGTGCAAGAATCAAATCAAAATTATCATTTAGATTAATTGTTTAAATTATTTGTAACTTTTAAATATTTTGTTTAGGACTGTAAATTTGAATGAATCTCATTAAATTATATTTTTATTTGTTGTGTTTTAGATTTTATTATTTGATCTGTTTCTAATTTAAGGCATGTTTAATTCAACCTTTTAATTCTTTCATTGAGGATTTTATGTTTATCATTCTTAACTTCTGAGTTTCATTTCAAAACATTTCAAAACATTTTTTATTGAATTCACAATTAAAATATTTCAATGTGATTCATTGATATGTTTACAAATTTAAGGCATGTTTAATTTCAGATTTTAATTTTCAAGAATTATTAAATAAATATATTTTTTTATTGTTTATTTTTTTTTATTACATTTGAATTACATTTTTCCCAGTTCTTGTTTTTTAGATCACATAGTTAAATATTCGGTTGTAGTTCTTTTGAAGGTGTGTTTAATTTTTGCTTTTATCGAACTACATTCATTTTATACATTTATATTTTCTTAATTTTGTCATTTACAAATGTTTAATTTTATTTTGTTATTAGTTTCTTTTATCGCTTTATTGTTGTTTCATTTAGATATCAAACAATTTTTTTTATCCTCCCTTTTATCACAATCTTTTATTTATTACATTAATTATTACATCCTTTTTTCCGTTGGCTCTTTTATTAAACTTTAACTTGAGTCTGTATTCATGCTACGTTTTATATATTTATAATATTTATCACTGTAGCTGTTGTGTTGATCATCGATCACCTGTCGGGCTGCTGCTCGGGTTGGATTGATTTTCACGACAAGTTTTATTTGTGAAACTGACGAATAATAGAGAGGAGACACTTTACTCAAAATGTTAGAATATAAATCAGAGAAACATTTCAACGATCTGACACAGAGACGATGTCCAGACTCCATTACGTTCTGCAGGTTCGTTTCTCTGCTGCGTCGAAATTACATTTCAGATCAATTTTCCATCAAACAGGACGAGAGAGAGAGAGAAAGAGGGAGAGAGACAGAGACAGAGAGAGAAAGAGACAGAGAGGGAGGGAGAGAGAGAGGGAAAGAGGTGGGGGTGTAGCAACCAACCAAGATGGACTGAGATAAGAGAATGAGAAGTGTGTGTGTGTGTGTGTGTGTGTGTGTGTGTGTGTGTGTGTGTGTGTGTGTGTGTGTGTGTGTCTGTTAAATGCGTTAGTGTGAGTGAAGAGCCTCTTAAAAAATCAAACAGCAGACAAACAGTCAACAGTCTCGTTCACAGAACATCACTGACGGCGTGTTCAGAGTTTTGATTCACGTTTTCTTGTCTCTTTATAAATCATCTCAAACTGCCTCCAGGAGTTCTTTCAACAAATGAAAAAGAATAATGTTCAGTGAAAAAGAAATCATTGTCAGGGAGTGGGTAAAAACAACATGAGACACTTTTATGTCAGCAGCTGTGTTACCAGGTGCCTTGAGCTACATGCTAACATTAGCATGCTAACATTTTGATTTTGCTGTGCGAGTATGCTTAAATGATCTCCACTATTTAATGTGGCATTATACCTGCATGCTTTTCCCTTTGGTTTCAGTATCATCTGCCCAGATCACAGATGGAAGTTAGCTATCTAAATCTGGGATAAAGCATCTTTTCTCTTCTTAGTATTAAATCCAGAGATTAGACACATTTATTCAGATTGATGCAGATTCAAATCTTCTTATATATTAACATGTTTACCGTCTTTATTTAGCATGTTAGCTTGGGGAACCTGTGTGAACAACTTTTCATCACAACTCATCAAACAGTTGTTGAAATATTTCAGGTCAGAGCTGCGTCACTAATGCCGCTCACACATGTTTAATCTCCTGTTTTTATTTCTATTTTAGTTTTAAAAAAATACAAATGCAGTTTTAGTGCCGTCGTCTGGTCAGTGATGATCCGTGTCCCTTAAATGTCTGTTCATGAAAAAGCAGCTATAGTGTCAGAGTAATCTTAACAATAAAGAAAATACAACCCGCCTCAGCTCCAGCTCTCAGCCTGTCGTTAGTTTGACTGAAAGTTAGGGTGAGACAGGATTTCCAACATGACGGCTGCTGCTGATGAGCCTCAGGAGCCCCCTGCAGGAACAGACAGGTGATGTCACTCTGGCTTCAAACATTAATATTTACAGTCTCTGCTTTGTACAGAGCGGGATAAAGACTGGAGGCAAAGAGGAACAGCGTATAAATCAATCTTTGACTCCAGATCAGACGGCAGAGGTTGTGCAGAAGCACACTCAGACTAATATCAGTGATAGTAGGAGAGGGTTGTGTAGTTTTATTAAAGATCAGCTGTGATATGAAGGAGCTCTCAGCTGCTCTTCACTGACACTCTTCATCACAACACAGAGACGGTATAAAGCCAAAGAACAAACACAGATCTACAGTCTGACTTTAAAGGTTTAAAGCACAGAGTATGGCCTACACCTCCTCTTATAGTTAAGTGACTTGATAACATTTGTTATCAATCGGCGCTATACAAATAAAGATTGATTGAGTGATGGATGAGCATACACCATTTGCATCCCTACATTTCTTTGTTTTTGTTTCCTGCTCAAAATATTGTGCACATGACTTGGAGAGATGAGACGCGTGTAGTATGTTAACATATTATCCAGCATCTTATGTTTATACCGGCTCAACACAAGCTCGTTAGCTGTATTAGCGAAATGCTAATATTAGCATTTAGCTCAAAGCACTGGGGTGTCGAACCTCACAGAGTTGTTTGACTGCAGACTCTTTACGTTTATTAAATATGTTCGTACTTTAAGTAAATACAAGTTAGCATCCAATAAAGAGCAGACAGGATTTAGAGGGAAGGAAAGGTTGGACCCGGAGATGTTTTCATTGGGATGCGATTAGAATGTGTGCCTGAAAAGATTTGTATTTTGCTGTTGCCATCATCTGCCCAGGGACAACAGATGGAAATTAGCTAGCTAGCTAAATCTGGTACAAAGCATCTCTTCTCTTCTGAGACTAATTTTTGTACACTGTCCCTGATTCAAATAAATTATTAAACTAAACTAAACTAAAAAATGAATCAGTAAAAAAAAGTCCAGGCCGCACCCCATGTACGGAGGCCATAGTCCGGGTTCAAGTCTGACCTGTGGCTCCTTTACTACCTGCATCTCAATCCCCAATCTGAATCTAATCTTTAAATATTTAAAAATAAGTGTATTGAGCACTTTGAAGACATGTGTGTTTAGTTTGTCTCTTTGTTCTGTGACATGTTTTGAGGTCCAAACTGCTCGATTTGTCATTAAATAAATCTGATTGGTTGAACGTTATCAGAAATTTGGGTCACGATTTCTCATTAAGGGACGGTGCTGGGTCCTGAAGCTAGACCAGTAACGAACCAGTTGTCTAGGATTTGTTGGATTTGATTTGATTGTGGAGCAAGGTGACTCCAGACTCATTTAAAAAAACTGTAATTTCATAATCATGACTTATTATGTCCCGCTCACTAACTGATTAAATATTACACTTCTAGGCTACATACATTCTTAAACCACAGTAAACTCACACTCTACGATGTATTAAGTTTTACTTTAATTACTTTAAAAATAATGTAATTGGTTCCTTTCATGGTTTTCTAAAACGTTTTGAAGTATGTTCAGTAATTCTGTTTAAAACGGACAGGGCTGATCAAATCCTGAATGGCTTTTTTTTTAACCAAAAGCAGAACTTATTGCTGTTATTAAACCTGCAAAATGTCACACATCCACACACATCAATTGATCCACACACAGTCAACTCATCAAAAGGTTCAGCGTCACAGAAAACATGAGATTATTGTTGAAGAACAAAGTGTTGCGTGCTCTCTCTGTGTGCAGACATGGCGTGGCTCCATCAGAGTCGAGGCTCTCCCAGACTCGTCCTGGTGGTGGTTTGTGTCGCTCTGCTACTCGACAACATGCTGCTGACTGTGGTCGGTGAGTAGACACACACTCACACACACACACACACACACACACACACACACACACACAGACACACACACACACACACACACACACACACACACACACACACACACACACATGGCAGAATCTGGTTGGTTAAGTACTGAAAGAGTTAACGCCCCTAATCAGCTGACCACCTGGACAGGAAGACGGAGAGAGGGACGGTCTTCCTGCTTGAATTTACACTGAGCTTCATAAGACAATAACATTGTCTCTTCATCTAAGAAATGGTCTTTCCAACTTTCATTCAAATGAGTAGTCATACTAAAGCAATAAGAGAAAGCATGAACTCTGCATCATGACGTAGAAATTGAAGCAACATCCTCAAATCTGTTCATTTTGGGGTCATACACAGTGCACCGCCTTTTGAACTGACCTGTTGAGAGTTACAACAGCTTGCAGTCCTTATGCTTAGCTCTGTACTTTAACCTTATACTTGGTTCAGATCTGTTCTGAACATTTACATCACCGGGATCATTTTTTGTCTTTTTAGGATTCACAGAGCAACAACACAACGTTCTGGTGTCCTAACGTGGTTATGTGGTGCCTCATGACGTATTTCAGAAACAGATTTTCCTCTGTGATGAAGTCTGAGCAGCTGGAAACAGATTTGTAACGCATCTGAAAAACCCTGCGGGTCACAGCTGTCGTCAGCCGTTACAGTCAGAGCGGGATGTAAAGGCTGCAGAGGTCACAAACACACATGCACACATCTGACCTCCTGACATCGAACTTTAAAGTCTGTGGTCTCAGGTCATTCTTGTCTCCTTTCATATCTTCAGGGATTATTTTTCTCCTCCTGTCCTCTGTTTTTTTTTTCTCCTATGACTTTTTATTTGCCCAGTGGCAGTTTGTGGAGGTTTAACTTGTTTTTCACCGGCTAATGATTTATAGAAAGTCGCTCTTCTGGTGCCTTTGGATGTTTAATGTGCATTTCTCTTAATAAAATGTAGTGACTAAGGTGATAAACAAATATAAACATAATGTTTAGATTCTTACCTGCTGAGCATGAACTTCACTTTTGTCATGATTTGTTTTCTTATATGAGATGTTTGTTACTTTGTTTTTTTTATTGTCACATTTTAGGGTTGCCCATAAATACATGTTGGTTAAAATAAGTTTCAGCCTAAACATTTTTGGCCAGTGAATTTATTTATTTTTTCCATTTTTAATCAATCTGGTCAGGGTTAACTTCTGTGATTTTTGATGTGGTTTGGTTGACAATGCAGACTGAAATATAATATTACTTCTGCTCCTACTAAAATATGTGTTTTGTAGGGTTGTCAGACGATACATTTGTAAATCTCGACTAATGACAAAATTTCAATAGTTAATCGTGATTAATCACAATCATCAAATTTTCAGGCTTTTATTTTGAAGTTTTGTACTGTCTTAAGCTGAGAGTACTCTACCTGCTGTTTGAGTTCAGCCGTGTTTTTATTTTGGGGAGTATTCATGTGGTATAAGTTGAATCTTGAATTTAGTTGTTTCAGTGACCTCTGCTTGACCGTATCGTTTTCCAATTAAAAAGACTCAGAATATAATCTTACATCCCGTGAGGTCGTATTTAAAACTCTTCCTGTAAAAAGGATCTGGAAACTTGTCTTATTTAAACATCTGCACGTTATGATGTAATGATATATATTATATAAACTGACTTTATGTTGTCAGAGATTTAATAAAGCATATTTCCTCCTCCAGTGCCGATCATCCCGACGTTCCTCTACGCCATGGACCACCCTAGTCCAGAGCCTCAGACTGTCCAGCCCTCCCTGCTCCCTCTTCCCAGCCTCAGTGCACCACAGCGGAGAACAGCGCCCCCACAGGTGCCCTCGTCCAGGTCAAACCTCCAGACCTCTGCCTGGACCTCCCAGGCCTCCCAGCTCCCTCGTCCCAGCCACAGTGCACTGGTCCTGGATACACCAGCAGAGCAGAACCCCCGATCATCTCCTCCCACCTTCCCTCCTCTGGTGTCTCTGTTTGACAACACCACCTTCAGTCTGCACGAGATTCACACTGAACCGATACTGGACACCGAGCCGACGGACCAGACGAGCCTGACCACAGAGCTGCAGATCAACGAGACGACTAACGCTACAGTAGGTGGAAGTGCTCCTGACTCTGATGGATCTGTGTGTACAGGTGAGGTTACAAGTTCTCCTTTCTCCTCTGCTGCAGGAGTCCTCCTGTCTTCAGGATAGTGCGTTCCTGGAGGAGGAAAATGTCCGTGTTGGTTTGTTGTTTGCCTCTAAAGCGCTCATCCAGCTGCTCGTCAATCCCTTCGTCGGCCCGCTCACCAACAGGTATCGCTCTGTTTGATTTCACATCACAGTCTTCAACTTTGTGTTACATTAAGGGATGTTGTACGGATTGTTTTAATTTTCATGTAATTGCGTAAAACTTCCAGGAACTATGCTAGCTGGAAGGCAGTGTCCCCCGAGGAAGTTTTAAGAAGTATCGTCTGATTCTAGTTAAAATGTACTCTTTAAGGTCATCATCTGTGTGGATCATTTATACACTTGTTTTCTTGCAGGGTCGGGTACCACATCCCCATGTTCGCCGGTTTCATCATCATGTTTGCATCGACCATCAGTAAGTCACAAACAAACACACAAACACGTTGTTGAGAGAAAGTTTTCTATAAAGAGATGTTTTATCGTGTGTGTGTGTGTGTGTGTGTGTGTGTGTGTGTGTGTGTGTGTGTGTGTGTGTGTGTGTGTGTGTGTGTGTGTATCAGTGTTTGCTTTCTCAGGGACCTACGCTCTGCTCTTCTTCGCTCGCTCTCTGCAGGGGATCGGCTCATCCTTCTCCTCTGTAGCGGGTCAGAGATTTAACGTTCATGTTAATGTTTTTATATACCACCATACTAGCATTTGTGTTCTCATATCCTCATATCTGTGTGTGTGTGTGTGTGTGTGTGTGTGTGTGAGTGTGTGTGTGTGTGAGTGTGTGTGTGAGTGTGTGTGTGGGTGTGTGTTTGTGTGTGTGTGTGTGTGTGTGTGTGTGTGTGTGTGTGTGTGTGTGTGTGTGTGTGTGTGTGTTTGCGTAGGTCTTGGTATGCTGGCCAGTGTGTACACAGATGATGAGGAGAGAGGCATTGCCATGGGCATCGCACTGGGAGGACTGGCTATGGGAGTGCTGAGTGAGACACATAAACACACTCATACGTTATATTACAAACGGGGGGGAACCTTTGTTTTTAGTCATAATCCTTTGGAAGAGTCCTCACTTTAGTGGTCTAAAACATTATGTCTTTTATCCATATCTGTACAAAATCAGAAAACAAACGTGACTGTTGTTGTATTGTTTGTTTGTTGTGTTTCAGTCGGAGCTCCATTTGGCAGTGTGATGTATGAGTTTGTGGGGAAGAGCGCCCCCTTTCTGATTCTGGCCTTCCTGGCTGTGTTTGATGGAAGTAAGGAGAAAACAAAGACTTACAATGACAAATATTGGTCATAATGAACGGTAGTAGCTTTCCCGAAACGAGACACTTAAAGCGTACCCTGCTTTATCGTCAACTTTAAACAGGACCATCATTTAAAGACTGAAGCTGTTATGAAGAAGACACTTGAAACTACACCAAGAAAATATCAGAAAAACATTAACTGATGTAATAAATGACGGTAGCAGTGGGCTTTTCCCCCGGGAGACTTCTATGCAGTCAGACTTCTTTTTGCATTCAGTGAAGTTGCCCCCTGCTGGCACTTCTTAAGTTTCATTTTTAAAGGCCCTGACGCACCAAGGAGATCTTCGGTGGTGAGTCGCTAACCGTCGGCCCCTGTCTGCCTTTTCCGGCCGATTTGACATGTTGAATAGCCGTTTGTCAGTCGGTGAGAGGAATCTCTCTGATTGGCTGTTGGGAGGTTTCATTTCTCTCCAGCTCTCCTCACAGGTTCAGGAAAGCCCCTTGAGCATGCCGCTGTAGTATCCACGCTTTCACCCATTAGTGCGGTTTCTCCTTATTTGTCGCCTCTTCTTTTCTTTTTCCACTAAAAGACCAAGGGCTGACAACGCCAGCGCCATTTTAAAAACTTTTTATCAGACATTATTCTCCATTAGAAGTACCTATAATACGAGTGGTGACCGACAGCAGTGTGAAAATGGTCTTCTCGTATCATGACAACGAGCTATTGTCGCCTAATGGCATGGAGAGTTGTTTCCCCTCACACATAACTTTTTGGCCAAGACCTGAGGTGACGTGAGGCGACGTGAGGTGACGTGAGGTGACGTGAGGCGACGTGAGGTGACGTGAGACGACGTGAGGTGACGTGAGGCGACACAACATTCGGCCTTCGTTGCCACTAATTCTTTGCCGTCTGCTTGGTGTGTCAGGGTCTCATGTCCTGAAAAAGAGTCTCTGACTTTTAGCTCTTAAATTCACATATTGTATCATACAATGGTCCTTATACATTATTGAACTTCCTGGATAAGATTTCATTTTCCAGTCAGCCTGAAGACTCAGTAAGACTAACGGCAGCTGTAGTTTTTAAACACTTTTTTACATTTTAATTTACTACTGACGTTTGCGTATTCTGCTGTTTTTGTGTTTCAGTATTACAGCTGTTCATCCTGCAGCCTTCAAAGATCTCTCCAGGGGTGAGTACACTTCAGAACTGCCTGCTGATCTGATCTAGTTTGGTCTGGTCCTCCCTGATTCAGCTTTAAGTGATCTAAATGATGGTCTGGGTTCTGTCATTCAGGTCTGTTTTGGATCAGAGTGACCAGCTTCAGTTTCTGTGTTTCAGAGTGTGGAGGGGACTCCGCTACTGACGCTGTTAAAAGATCCGTACATCCTCATCAGTGCAGGTAAGAAGGCGCTAACATGAGTCTGCATCAGGACACATGGCTCTCTGCAAAGTAGGAGTTTACTATTTACTGTATATGAAGGTGGATGACGAGTCTCCTCCTCCTCTCGTCGTACAAAAATGAAGACAAAATATCCTCAAACAAGCTCTGAGAGATGGACGACATGAGCTCTGCCAGACGACGTCACAGCTCATGTCGTCCATCTTTATAAACAGTCTGTAGGGTCTACCTGTTTGTTTCTATGTGAGTGCAGGTGTCAGGGGATTGACCCTGCTCTCTTTTTTTTTATCCACCTTTCTGTCCTTTTATGTGTCTGCAGGTTCTCTGTGTTTCGCAAACATGGGCGTCGCCATCCTGGAGCCGACTCTGCCCATCTGGATGATGCAGACCATGTGTTCCCCTAAATGGCAACTTGGTAAGACCCAACTTAAGGGCCTTTCAGATAGGACGCGGGCGGAGCTGCGCGCCGCTGTCATTGTGCCCATTCATTGTGTATTGTGTTGCTCCGCGTAAACGTGCATCTCCTTGACGCCATGTTGAGCGCAGCGCAGGGTCCCGTTTGCAGTTCTTGCGCGAAAGTTGAAACATTTTCTTCTTTCACGCAGAGCTCCCTGACGTCACCTCCTTCATCTCGTCCTTTAATCCTCCTCATGCCCCTCCCCCTTCTCTAACAGGTGTGTGTGTGTTGTGTTTCAGGTATGGCCTTCCTCCCTGCCAGCATCTCCTACCTGATAGGAACAAACCTGTTTGGTGTTTTGGCCAACAAGATGGGACGGTCAGTGTGTGATTTTGCTTGTGTGTGTGTGTGTGTGTGTGTGTGCGTGCGTGTGTGTGTGTGTGTGTGTGTGTGTGCGTGTGTGTGTGTGTGTGCGTGTGTGTGTGTGTGTGTGTGTCTGTATGTGTGTGTGTGTGTGTGTGTGTGTGTGTTGTTGAGTTCAGTGCCAAAGAGGAAGAGGTTTAATCAGCAGATTACCTGATTAACTTTTCTTGAAAGTCAAGAGTCCTGTTCAGACCTGAACCTGGAGAGTTCTGGTAAACCTGCAGGTTTTAAAGACACACAGACGGACAGACAGAGGGGGCTGATGGATATTTTTGTGTCTCCAGGTGGCTCTGCTCGATGTTGGGGATGTTTATCGTTGGCATCAGTCTGCTGTGTGTAAGTACAAACACCCAGCCATACAAATATCATCTTCCAATCATCTAATAATCTGTCATTCCTGTCGCATCTATCCTTCTACAAATCATCCATCAAATCCATCAAATCAATCATCTGTTGGATCAGTTTTTAATCTCTTCATCCGTCACCTCTACTCAAAGATCAAATCTGGTCATGGAGAAGTCCTCAAACACACACACACACGGTTAAAGTGCATCATGTTGTGCTAGCTTTGTTCAGCAGTGCTACAGCTGCAGGTATAAAAGAGTTCCTGTAGCGTTTTGTTCTCCCTTTAGGAGCAAATCGAAGCTGAAACTCCCCGTTTAAGGGATGAGAGCGGTCGTTAGGAATAGTGCTCGCCTCACGCTTCAGCTCTTCAGAATAGAGATCCATCAGGTTGGATTGAGACTCTCTTATAAGTTTGCTCGCCCACTTAAGAGTCCGTTTACCAAACCATGAAACGAGAAAAAAAACAGGACTGATTCAATGAAAGCTCTGTAGAAAAAAATCATCAGGGTCTTGTCAACTTGACATCGGGAAGGTTTCCTCAGACGAAACAAACGTCAATGCTGCCTCACAATTTTTCTCAAAGGTCAGTTTTGAATCGATTATCGTCCCGAGATATTTGTAGGTTTCCACCAATTCAACCGCCTGGTTTTGATAATTATGGGCTGATGTTTTGGAGTATGGGCTCTAAAGTCTGTGATCATCTCCTTTGTCTTGGTGTGCGTGTGCGTGTGTGTGTGTGTGTGTGTGTGTGTGTGTGTGTGTGTGTGTGTGTGTGTGTGTGTGTGTGTGTGTGTGTGTGTGTGTGTGTGTGTGTGTGTGAGTTAGGTCCCTTTTGCCACCAGTATCTACGGACTGATTGGACCAAACGGAGGTCTGGGCTTCGCTATAGGTATCTGTCAGCATTATTTCACCGAATCTCAAGTGTTCAGGTGTTTGTGGAGAAACGGCTGCAGACAAACTGGTTTGATTCATTTGAAACTGTGGAGAACATCTCTCACTTTTGGTGACGTTCGTGTTGTCGTCCCTCAGGTATGGTCGACTCTTCCATGATGGCCATCATGGGCTACCTGGTGGACATCCGCCATGCCTCTGTTTACGGCAGTGTCTACGCTATCGCTGACGTGGCGCTGTGTATGGGATTCGCTATAGGTAACACACACACACACACACACACATTCAAACACACACACACACACACACACTCAAACACATACACATGCCTGATGGGATAAACATGTGAAGCTGAAAAAGTCAGTTCTAGAGACAGATGAGAAAAACCTTCTTATCTAAAAACACGTTTCTCTTTGCATGAGTTGCGACTTGAAAATGTGACTTTGCTTTGGTCAGGACACACCTTTACTTTGATGACGTTTAAAAATCTTTGTTGTTGTTCCAGGACCATCCACAGGGGGAGCTCTGGTCCAGGCGGTAGGTTTTCCCTGTCTCATGGTGTTCATCGGGGTGATCAACATCCTGTACGCTCCGCTCTGCTTCCTGTTACGTAACCCGGCCGTAAGTGAGGAGAAAATGGTAAGTATGGATTCACACATGATGGTAATTTTAAAAAAACAGCTCAATTAATGTCGATGCGTCTTTCACATCCTCTGACAGGTGTTGTTGTTTATTCTATCTACGCTGAGACTAGACTTTCTTTTAGGAAGGCGGAGCACATTAATTTAAGACAGTTCATCTCAGGGTGCTGCTTTATCTCAGTGGTTGAATCGCATGTCGACTCCCACCGTTGGCCATTTACCTCATATCCTCCCCATAGACTGTGAATATATATTTGGACAAAGCCTGAGTGACTTTACCCACTGCAGGCGGCTTTTGAGTCCCATCGCAGAGGTAGGCATGATGTAAATTCTCTCTCAACCAAACTTTAAGTCAACGTCACGACAGGCTGAGAGCTGGAGCTGAGGCGGGCCTTAAGCCTCTGATGAACTGTTACACCGCGCCCTCCTGTCAATCATGTCAGCTACGCGCCTAACTATGGTTAACTCTTGTCCTTCATAAAATCAAAACGGATGAGTTATGAAAAAATTCACCCCCCGTACAGTGTATGCCGATGAAGACGATATCTAATCAAATCAAAATAGTTTTTTGTACCAGGATGTAAATATGTTAATTTCTGTTGTAAAACAGCTTTTTTGAATGGGTGTGTGTGTGTGTGTGTGTGTGACTTCTGGGTCTTTTGGAGCCAGCTTCAAGTGGACACTCAAGGAACTGCAGTTTTTTCTGCATGTCTGCAGGTCCTCACCCGTACTCTCCAACTCCATCTTCTGTCCCGTCCCTCTCAATAAATAAATATATACATAAATAATCTTAAATGCATCAATACCAAAGTAGGGAAGCTGTTTGGAACATGTAAGGAGCAGAAAGTACAGATATTTGTGTTTATATGTGGACACTAAAAGCAAAAAGTTGAGGACAGATAGCAAAATAAAAACAAGTATTTGTACTTGGTTACCTCCCACCTCTGTACATCAGTCACTTGTTGTTGTGAGAAAAGTTTCTGTTAAAAGGGAGCCGATTATGTCACTTGGACTTCTTCCGAAACTTTGAACCTTCAAAAAACTCTCGATGGAGCCCAAACAGCCGCAGGATTCATGTTTCTGCATCCTGAACGGATCCCCAAAAACACTCTGTGTCAACAGCAAGAAATCAAGTTCACACAGTCGACTGCACACCACCCGTTATTAAAATCTGTTCACACACACAGAGTGGAGCTGCAGGTCCCGACAGATCAGCAGGAAGTGTGTGTGTGTGTGACTGTGATGTTGAAGCCAAAGTGTTTGTGAAGTCATTACACAGTGATTAGACTGATCACAGATCAGAGGCTGCTGCTTCAAAGCTGCAGAGGAAACATTTCCTCCTAATAAACTCCCAATTACACACAGATTACACAGACATACAGGCAACGTTATTGATCTACTGTGTGTGTGTGTGTGTGTGTGTGTGTGTGTGTGTGTGTGTGTGTGTGTGTGTGTGTGTGTGTGTGTGTGTGTGTGTGTGTGTGTGTGTTGATGTGTGCCTTGCAGGCCATCATTGATCAGGAGTGTGTGATGCACAGGAAAAGCTACAACACTCAGAAGGAGAGTCGTGAGTTTCCTCTGAGCGACTACAGCGAAGAAGAGGAGACGGAGGAGTGACACACACATACACACACACATACACACACACACACACATACACACACACACACACACACACACACACACACGCACGCTGCTGAAGATGTTATGTTGTGATGTTTCCTCCAAACATGTTTTACCATCACCCTCAGACATCCTGTCGTCACGGTCAGACCAGAACAGATGCTTCTCAACAAGTAGTGTCAACACAAACACCATTCACTGGAAACCCTGAACACGTCTTCAGAGTCCACAACGTTTCAACTTTGATTCTCTAACCACTCTCAAATGTCACACTTTACACCGACTGGTTGTAGCGCTGCAAACTACTTCTGCTTTATCAACTGGTGGAGGGCTTTATGTCGGCTTTAAAACCAGTAGTGTGTTTTATTAAAGTCCACTTAAGAACGCCAGCTTCACCGTCTTTGTTTCTACGACTTGTGATGTTGAAATCAGCAGTTTGACAATAAACAGAATAATTCAGGGAACCATCAGTCGGATTCAATTTGTTATTAAAGGATTATATTTGATATTTAAATAAATTAGATAAACATAATGCCTATTATTTATAGCACCTCTTAATTGAACATATTTTAACTTGATGAAATGACTACAATCACACAGGTGAGATGAGAATATATTAAAAAATTAACAGGAGCACATATTATTATTCATCTTGTTTTTATAGGTTTGGTTTATCATCCAGGAACTGTTTCATGTAAATGTGATTTTTTTACATGATGTGTAACTACACTTAATCTTTTTATCTCACAGTGTTGACATGTTACATGTACCTGAGTCTGTATCTGACCTCTGATCTCTGTCACCATTAAAACCTGTTGTTCACCTGTGTGTGTGTGTGTGTGTGTGTGTGTTTGTGTGCGTGTTTGCTTCTGTCCTCACCTGGACTCAGGGATCACATTAAACCACCGACTGCGAGCTCGACAGAAGCATCCGGATGGAAATCAGCTGGTGTGTTTTTTTATTTATTTATGTGTTCACATGCTTCTTATCTGCTCTTTAATTTCCTGTCACGGCGGCTTCGTCAGAGAAAATAACGCAGGGACGGAAAGAAGCTCGGTCAGGTGGAAAAGTAAACAGGAAGTGGATGAAAGGCCCACGGGGAGGCTTTCATAAAGAGTCCTTTCACAGAAACCACAAACACATGATTTGTTATTAGCATTAGCTCTGATACCGTCAGAATAAAACAGAACTCTTTTTATATCACAAGATAAATTGGGTCAGTGTTCAGTAAATCAGCTGACAGTTTTTCAAGCAAGTGAAGAAGTTTCAGTTTTCATTCATGTTTTTTAAACACAGGATGTTGACTGTATGAGGCTTTCACACTTACAGAAAACTCCTGAAAAACTCCTGATATTTGCCGGAGGAGCTGTGTGTGTGAACACAGACACATTTATCATTCTGACTTTTGCCTGACTATTTTTTCCGGGTAAGGATTTGCTAACATATATTTTGCAAGCTGCAAAAAAAAAAGTACCTGGGCCCTCTTCTGAAACCGTCGTCAAACACGTCACAAGTCGTGAATAACCATGAGACGGCGATGTCCATATGGTCTGTTTTGGTGAACACGTTAAACAAGACCCCATTTGAACGCTAGTTCAGACCCTCAGCTGAACCAAACCACTAGCATAAGTAAAACCAAAGCTTTTTGTAACGCTAACCAAAAACACTAAAAGTTTATAAAGCTAAAAGTAGGATTTAGCTTAGCACTTATTAATTAAATCATCAGCAACCAAATTGAGAGAGGAATCTGAATAATGAGGTATAGACATCTAATTTAAGGCTAAACCCCAAACTAACCTAAACCTAACCCCAAGATAACCTAAACCTAACCCCAAACTAACCTAAACCTAACCCCAAGCTAACCTAAACCTAACCCCAAGATAACCTAAACCTAACCCCAAGATAACCTAAACCTAACCCCAAGATAACCTGATCCCTTAGCAAAACATTAACCTCCAAATAATGTGCGACTAAAACCAAAAAACTCTCAGAGCGGTTGTGTAATCACATACCCGACCTTTAAGTGAAAGCGGGTCTTGAAGCAAGTCAGGATTTTTAAAGTAATCACTTAATCTGTGTTACAGCCGAGCTAGCTTACACCCCAATATTATTTTACCCTGTTATTACCGAGTGGTGTGTTGAAACAGAGGACCCTGTCGTTTTAAATCACACCACAGCAGAATGAAGCATTTTATTCTTATAAACTTAAAGTCTGTTTGTTGTTTTTACAAAGTAATTCACGTTTTATTCAGAAAACAAACCAAGAAGTCCTAGCTTGCTTAGCTAACTAGCGGCTAACTGATGTTTTGATGCTAAGGAATGAAAACAAAAAATACCTTTTCAAACACGATGTATTTAATCTGATAATTTAATGGTTAATAATTGTTTTTTTAAGGTGTGTGTGTGTGTGTGTGTGCGGTTGATATAAATCAGTGTTAATTACATCCTCTGACAGCAGATCACAGCTTCAGCCCACACACACACACACACACACACACACACACACACACACACACACACACACACACACACACAAACGGCTTCAAAACATTTCCTCTTGCTTTGAAATATGAATACACACAGCTAATCGCTCTGTGTGTGTGTGTGTGTGTGTGTGTTTGTGTGTGTGTGTGTGTGTGTGTGTGTGTGTGTGTGTGTGTGTGTGTGTGTGAAGTCATCAAAGGTCTTTAACCCTTTGGGTTGTGGCTCTGATGTGGTCATTGTGGGTGTGTGTGTGTGTGTGTGTGTGTGTGTGTGTGTTAACAGGTAGGAAACGTTTCAGGCTTTAACTTTGATTCTCTGGCTCTGATTTAAGTTAAACAGGAGGCGAACAGAAATCTGTTATATTATGTGAAGATTGTTTATTAATCTGCCGCTAATCTCACCACAGCCACCGCTAACGTGTGTCTGTGATGGTCACATTTAGTCTCTTTGATTTCACACAGATTCTCTGATCTGTTCAACGTGTGTGAACATGAAGCCTGATCTGTTCTCAAGTCTTCAAACTGGTGACCTCATTATGTTTTAACTTAAAGGTAACTTAAAGGTGTTTTTGTTTTCACACTGAGATTATTTCAAAGTGTTCTTATCTATATTTTAATTATAAAAATATTACATTTAAATAAAGGACTATTTAATTACTGTAAGATTAAAAAGCTTTGACCACATCTAACAACTCCAGTTTGGATTATTTCATCCACTAAGTGTTTTTTTTTCATGTAATTTGACTTAATGACCCCCTGTAACTGTCTCCATAAAGATTTCCATGTCCCCCTTTCTCCCCCCATGCCAACGTCTGCTCTCAAAAATAGGGGGAGAAAATAATTGGGAAAAAGTAATCTGTGCACAGAGGAAGTTTCAAGATCTTTTAGTAGGTTAAATAAATAGTCTTGATAGTTGTTTATTTATACTAAACTAGTTAAAATTAAAGTCTTTATATTTGATTTTTCACACTTAAATAGAAATCAAGTGTATCCTCTGAAAATAACTCTGTGAGTCATGACTGTCTACAATGGGTGTAACACCCGAGTCCCACTGTCTGTGATGTTTTCAGAGTTTTCAGAGTCCTATCTTCAGTTTGTTTACATCGTCAGGACGGCCGGCTGACTCCTCCCCTCACGTATAAAAGTGGTTTAATTGAGGGACTAGAGAAAAGAAGAATAACATACTGTACTCACTGCTTAACTGTGTTTCTAGATCACGCTCATTTCAGGTAAATTTACATGCAGTGTGAAGATATGAGCATAATAAAGATCGCTAGCATTAGCATGCTAACACAACAATGCAGCGCGAGTTGTTTTGGTTTCATGCTGGTGCTCCAGGGCGACATCTGCTGGATCAAAAAATCACATATAAAGACTTTAAAGACAGGGTTGGTAGCTTTCTCCAGATACACTTTTTAAGATTTTAAGATAAAAATCATGACATTTTGGTGAATCTTTTTTTTTTATCCCAGTCCTAATGAGTACCACTCTAAGCCAGTATGCTCCCAGTATGCAGCCCTGCTTGTGGTTCCTACAGTCTCTAAAGGTACTTTGGGAGGTAGAGGCCCCTCCCCCCTGGAATCATCTACCCCCCCCCCCCCCCCCCCCTCCCAAAAAACAACCTCTGAATCAAACATCCAGCTGGGGTAAAACTAGCCAATCACAGCCACTCTGTGAGGAGAATGTTTGGGTTGCCTGGCAACAGACACGAGATTACTTAATCTCTGAACTTCACCGTCACTGTGTTAATTATTGTTTGAAAAGGTTTAAGATGTGTATATTTTATTATTTTTTACATTTATGGTCGAAACTAAACGCTGATTATCTGGAATGTTTCTCAGTGGGAACGTTGTTCACGCTTGAGTTTGTAGCCCACCGGACATTTTATCCTGAACACACGGTCCGTCACAGTAAATCTTCCGGGTTTTTTTTTTTAGACTTCATGCAGCCGGAAATCTGCGAAATAAAATCCTCAAACAAACAATCCTGTGTTGTTTCTTCAGATCGATGTTTAAAGAAGATGATCAGCTGACCGAGGAGAGATAAAGATCTGATCTCAGGTCAGTAATTTACAAACAAACGAATCAGTCAGACTTTAAACATCACAGGTTCACTAATTATTTATGAACCTAACAAACAGTGAACACTAAGTTCATATACATAAATAACATTAAACTAACTTGAAGAAATTAAAACATAAATTCTGTTTGTGAAGAAACAATAATCTTTAAAAAGAAAAGCAGCTGCAGAGCATCGACTTGAATTTATCTACACTATACAAACTGCAAGCTATGGTGGCCCTGAAGGACCAACTGCAAAAAACATTTCATGACCTCCCCCCCAAATAAAATAAAATGATGAACAGACATCTGCAGTGGAGGTTCTAGACCACATTTACTGAGGGGGCCAAACTGGGGCCAGTTGTTTTATCAGAGAGGAACATTAAACCTTAAACCTTAAACATTAAACCTTAAACATTAAACATTAAACTCAGCTAAAGAATAGACAAAGATGATCACTTTAAAATATATTATACCAAATGATAACGCACATCATTAAATAACATGATTTATATTTGTGTCAGCAATAATATTTAATACTAGATTGTGAGTCCGGTTGTTGAGTTACTGTGTATGTGTTATGAGGGGGGGCTCTTCCTTTTGGAGGGGGGGCCACAGGGGGGACCAAGCTCAGTGTTACAGGGGCACTGGCCCCTGTTGGCCCCTGTTGGCCCCTGCCTAGAACCGTCCATGGACATCGGCACGTCTGCGTGAGCCGATGTTTATTTGTTGGGCAAAATCAATTTGATTTCTAAGCTTTCATTTCTGCCACAAAACAACTTGAAACTAATTTTAGAATATGAAACGGTCATTTTATAACCCAGTCAACTTATTTTTAGAGAGAAGTAAAATAACATAAATATTTTTCTTTCTTTTAAAATAATAAACCCACAAAATTAAGCTTCCTAATTATGACATTTATTTAAATAATCTGTCTCTTTATTCTCTTTATTTACAACCATCTTTTTTAATCTATATATTTATATTTATCTTAAGATCAAAACGTGTAGTCCTCATGTTGAAATATCCTTTTGAATATGACTTCTGGATGTTTTGTAGTAAGAAAGCAGGAGCTGATGACTAAATGTATTTATTTGTAATATTTCTTTCCTTTCTTCTTTTCTTCTGTCCCCGTTACAGAATGCAGCTTTCATCTTTACTTGATGAACTTCATCTCTCCTCCTCAAAGAAGCCCCTCCCCTCTCCCACTCTTCCTCCAATCACAGAGCTCCTGACTCGGCTGCAGGAGAAGCTGATTGGTGCATCATCAGACTCTGAAAATAACACGTTGATTGGTCGGGTTGAGCGTCTCTTCCAGATCGCTGACCCTGATTGGCTGTTCCCCGAAGCCTCACAGGCCAATCAGGATGCTCAGCGTGAGGATGCTCAGCGTGAGGATCTTCAGGCGGCGTACAGCTCTCTTGTCTGCGCTCTGATTGGCTGTGCCGCTCTGCCGCTCTGTGAAGACGACTGCAGCTCTCTGCCGGCCTCAGCCTATCGGAGCATCCCGTGCAGAGCAGAACCGGTATGCGCCGCCCTCTCCGCGTTTCTGGGTACTCTGGGAAATACCGGAGGTCTGGATGTTCTGCTGCTGGCTGTAGCTCCGTCCATCTGTGTGTTTGCTGTCACACATTTCCAGGTGAGAAGTCGTAACATTGTTAAACACTTTCACTTACCTTTACATTTCTTTCTTAAAGGTGTCTCAGCTCGTGAACGATTAAAAATGGAGACGTCTTTGGAGACATCTTGCTTTAGTTTTTACCAGATACCAGAATCATATTCCATCTTTGATTCTGTCTCTATTCTTGTGTTCAGGATCAGGCGTGGACCAGCTCCTCCTCCCGAAAGGCGGCTCAGAGACTGCAGGAGGCGCTGCTGAGGGCAGGTCGCTGGAGGGACTCCCCCCACCTCCTGATGGGGGACGTGAGTCAGGGTGAGGAGGAAGGGGAGAAGAAGAAGAAGAGCAGAGGAATAGTGGGAGGAATCCTGGACGTCCTGCAGCCTCAGCTGGCCAAGTGAGGAACAGTTTCTGGACTGTAGATGAGAGAGAGAGTGTTTGTGTTTTTAGTCCAGCAGGTGCAGAGACCACAAAAGTACACACATTCATTCATACTCAGATTTCATGTTTTTAAAGTATTATAGTCAGGCATCTTGTGTTATAGTTGTATGCTGCTCATTGTTTGTTGTAAACTTTGGTAACAGTGTCCGCTGTCTTTCTTAGTCAGGACACTGTTGGAAGAAAGATCCTAAAAAAACTCCTGAAGTTTTTTGGAATGAGCTTCATTTGTGAATTTTGTACTCAGACTTTATCCGGAGTTTCTCCTGCCAGTCCCGTAGTACTTTTTTTTCTGCAAAAAGTCAGCATGCTGATGTGAGAAACTGGAGAAAACAGCAGGTTATGATGTGTTTGTGTGTTGCAGGGACTCGTGGCATCGCTGTGAAGCAGTGAAACTGGTGTTTGCATGGACTCTCCTGCAGGTCAGTTTAACTGTGACATGTAAATTATGAGGCTGACTAACGACTCATTTTGATTTCTAACTGTGTGTGTGTGTGTGTGTGTGTGTGTGTGTGTGTGTGTGTGGAGCAGGTGACTCGACCCGCTCTCTCCCCTCACCTGCCCCGCCTCCTCCCACCCTCCCTCCTCTTCAACGACCACTTCAGACAAGAGAACTGCATTCTGGGAGTTCGCTGTCTGCACCATGTCGTGCTCAACACGGTGAGAACACACACACACACACACACACACACACACACACACACACACACACGGACATACTCGCCCTGCTCTTCACAAATGTTCTCCGTGGCCGAGCGGT